>NW_025334480.1:120000-157500 GCF_014858855.1 Bufo gargarizans | reverse complement strand
TTTCTTATTGCTTTGTTCTTATTTTGAGCTGAAATCATTTCTGGAGCCTTTTCTGTGTCCAGAGCGGAGGTTCTGCAGTAGCTGCCTGTGGATCCTCTGTTCCGTCAGTTGGGGAGCTGATGGGCTCCTTATCTCTGCTCTCACCATCCTTAGTGCTCAGGTCTCATCTTATTGATAAGAATATGGCTTAACCCCTTCAGGGTCATTCCACCTTCGTGACCCAGCATGATTTAGTACATTTGACGGGCGTCACTTTATGCGGTAATATCTCCGGAACACTTTTTTTACATTCTGATTCTGATTGTTTTTTCGTGACACATTTTACTTTATATTTAGTGGTAAATTGTAAATTTCACTGAATATATTTTACATTTATTTTGTAAAAAATTCTAAATTAACAGAGAATTTTGAAAAAAATAAAACCCTCACCCGCCACGTGTTGCCGTTCACCTCTGGACTAGTTTTCCGGAGCCATGTCCCATCTGAAGGGACCCTGAGACCCCTGAAAAGGAAAGCCACAAAGATAACCCCGTTTTGGGAACTCCACCCCTTAAAGAATCCATGGAGGGGCGGGGGGGGGGGGGGCGCTTTGACCCAAGAAGCATTTGATCGATTTCAGAAACACTTGGCTGTAAAAAAAACGTAACAGGAGAACTTCGCCACAGTTTCGCATTTCTCCCGAATACAGCAACACCACAAGGCCCAGCAGAGCTTTGTGAGTGAGGGGCGATTTCTTGCAGTCCTGGCTGAAGTTTTTATTTTTATGACTTTTAGATCATTTTTTATTTCGTTTTTTGGGAGGTGCGCAATGATAATGATATATTTTCTGGGGTTCCTCATGCGGAATATATGATGAGATCATTTGGTTCTGTGGGGTGATGCGGTTATGGTGATACCAAATTTATATAGTGTTTTTATTTTATTTTATGTTTTGCTACTTTTTCACCATAAATTCAGCTTTGTGTTAAAAATAAATGGTATTTTGTGTCGCCAAAACATCCAGAATATTTATATTTTTTCACCCATGTCGCTTTGTGGGGCGGCTGTAGTTTTTAATGGTCTCATTCTGGGATTCATATGAATTTGTGATCACTTTTTATTTTATTTTTTGGGAGGTGAAATGGTGCAAAAATTGCAATTCTCTCGTAGTTTTTTATTTGTGTTCTTGGGGGGTCCTACATGGGGTGTATTTGGGGGTCCTACATGGGGTGTATTTGGGGGTCCTACATGGGGTGTATTTGGGGGTCCTACATGGGGTGTATTTGGGGGTCCTACATGGGGTGTATTTGGGGGTCCTACATGGGGTGTATTTGGGGGTCCTACATGGGGTGTATTTGGGGGTCCTACATGGGGTGTATTTGGGGGTCCTACATGGGGTGTATTTGGGGGTCCTACATGGGGTGTATTTGGGGGTCCTACATGGGGTGTATTTGGGGGTCCTACATGGGGTGTATTTGGTAGGATCTCAATCTGTGGGTCAATACGGTCTCGGTGATGGCAAATTTGTGTTGTTTTTTCATCTTCTGCCACTTTTTTATATAATTAAATCTTTTTCTATTAAAAATGTAGTTGTGTTTTTTTTTGCATTGCCCATAACGTGTCTGTGTGAGGGCTTGATGTCTGCGGGACAGGCTGCGGTTTATATCCACGGATTTGACTTTGAGTGTGGTCGGGGGAGGGGCTGATACGTGTGGACCTAGCGGTATCTCCATACACCAGGCCAATGCTGTATTCAGCTTTCCGGCAGCGCAGAGGTTGTCGCTCGGCTTTCCGGCAGCGCAGAGGTTGTCGCTCGGCTTTCCGGCAGCGCAGAGGTTGTCGCTCGGCTTTCCGGCAGCGCAGAGGTTGTCGCTCGGCTTTCCGGCAGCGCAGAGGTTGTCGCTCGGCTTTCCGGCAGCGCAGAGGTTGTCGCTCGGCTTTCCGGCAGCGCAGAGGTTGTCGCTCGGCTTTCCACAAACCAATCTGCCCTGTGCACAGCATCCATAGCCTTTGTGTCAGTCTTAACATTAGTTCTGGCATTCTGTTCATGAAGCAGGGAGCTCATGCTGAACTGATGGAAGATGATTCCCTGTCTGATGTCAGCAGATTGTTGTATATTCCTCCTCCCAGTCTGAGGCCTCAGAATGCACTGCCGCCAGCCCCCCCCCCCCCATCGTCAGCGTGCCATCCAGAGACACTTGTTTCTATGACAACAGGTACTGTAGATGTTACTGTAACATTATGTAACGGCTGGTGAGGAGGAATCCTCCATGGGGGGGGGGGCACCAAATCCTGCTCCATCTGTAGCCTCCTCCTGCAGCGTCTGCCGCGGTGTGCTGGGTCCCAGTGCCTGACCAGTATCTTTCCTTCTGTCTGCAGTTCGGGGAGGAGACGTTTAATCGCGCGAAGCTCCTGAATGTCGGATTCCTGGAGGCGCTGAAGGACGCAGAATACGACTGTTTTATTTTCAGCGACGTCGATCTCATCCCCATGGACGACCGCAATCTCTACCACTGCTACGAGCAGCCGCGCCACTTTGCTATCGCCATGGATAAGTTCGGTTTCCGGTAATGGATGCTAAAGGAACAGTCCAACCAAATAATGCACACAGTGATGTCACAGTACAGAGATAATACACACAGTGATGTCACAGTACAGAGATAATACACACAGTGATGTCACAGTACAGGGATAATAAACACAGTGATGTCACAGTACAGGGATAATACACACAGTGATGTCACAGTACAGGGATAATACACACAGTGATGTCACAGTACAGGGATAATGCACACAGTGATGTCACAGTACAGGGATAATACACACAGTGATGTCACAGTACAGGGATAATACACACAGTGATGTCACAGTACAGGGATAATACACACAGTGATGTCACAGTACAGGATAATACACACAGTGATGTCACAGTACAGAGATAATAAACACAGTGATGTCACAGTACAGGATAATACACACAGTGATGTCACAGTACAGGGATAATAAACACAGTGATGTCACAGTACAGAGATAATACACACTGTGATGTCACAGTACAGGGATAATACACACAGTGATGTCACAGTACATGGATAATACACACAGTGATGTCACAGTACAGGATAATACACACAGTGATGTCACAGTACAGGGATAATGCACACAGTGATGTCACAGTACAGAGATAATACACACAGTGATGTCACAGTACAGAGATAATACACACAGTGATGTCACAGTACAGGGATAATACACACAGTGATGTCACAGTACAGGGATAATACACACAGTGATGTCACAGTACAGGGATAATACACACAGTGATGTCACAGTACAGGGATAATACACACAGTGATGTCACAGTACAGGGATAATACACACAGTGATGTCACAGTACAGGGATAATACACACAGTGATGTCACAGTACAGGATAATACACACAGTGATGTCACAGTACAGGGATAATACACACAGTGATGTCACAGTACAGGGATAATACACACAGTGATGTCACAGTACAGGGATAATACACACAGTGATGTCACAGTACAGGGATAATACACACAGTGATGTCACAGTACAGGGATAATACACACAGTGATGTCACAGTACAGGGATAATACACACAGTGATGTCACAGTACAGGGATAATACACACAGTGATGTCACAGTACAGAGATAATACACACAGTGATGTCACAGTACAGGGATAATACACACAGTGATGTCACAGTACAGGGATAATACACACAGTGATGTCACAGTACAGAGGATAATACACACAGTGATGTCACAGTACAGGGATAATACACACAGTGATGTCACAGTACAGGGATAATACACACAGTGATGTCACAGTACAGGATAATAAACACAGTGATGTCACAGTACAGGGATAATACACACAGTGATGTCACAGTACAGGGATAATACACACAGTGATGTCACAGTACAGGGATAATACACACAGTGATGTCACAGTACAGGGATAATACACACAGTGATGTCACAGTACAGGGATAATACACACAGTGATGTCACAGTACAGGATAATACACACAGTGATGTCACAGTACAGGGATAATACACACAGTGATGTCACAGTACAGGGATAATACACACAGTGATGTCACAGTACAGGGATAATACACACAGTGATGTCACAGTACAGGGATAATACACACAGTGATGTCACAGTACAGGGATAATACACACAGTGATGTCACAGTACAGGAGATAATACACACAGTGATGTCACAGTACAGAGATAATAAACACAGTGATGTCACAGTACAGGGATAATAAACACAGTGATGTCACAGTACAGGGATAATACACACAGTGATGTCACAGTACAGGGATAATACATACAGTGATGTCACAGTACAGGGATAATACATACAGTGATGTCACAGTACAGGGATAATAAACACAGTGATGTCACAGTACAGGGATAATACATACAGTGATGTCACAGTACAGGGATAATAACACAGTGATGTCACAGTACAGGGATAATACACACAGTGATGTCACAGTACAGAGATAATACACACAGTGATGTCACAGTACAGGGATAATACATACAGTGATGTCACAGTACAGGATAATACACACAGTGATGTCACAGTACAGGGATAATACACACAGTGATCTCACAGTACAGAGATAATACACACAGTGATGTCACATACACACAGTGATGTCACAGTACAGGGATAATACACATAGTGATGTCACAGTACAGGGATAATACACACAGTGATGTCACAGTACAGGGATAATACACACAGTGATGTCACAGTACAGGGATAATACACACAGTGATGTCACAGTACTAACATTGAGCTGCTTTGGAAACTTCTGATTAAAATAAATGAAAGTAATAAAGTACAGATTCTGTCTGGACGTGGTCGGTGGTCGGTGGTCGGCGCGGTCCCGGCATCTTGTCCTCACTTTCCTCTGTCCCCCGCAGGCTGCCGTACGCCGGATATTTCGGAGGAGTTTCTGGTCTGAGTAAGCTGCAGTTCCTAAAGATTAATGGATTCCCGAACGAGTACTGGGGCTGGGGAGGAGAGGACGACGATATCTACAACAGGTGAAGAACCTTATGTATATGACCGCACTGCGATGTCCTGCGCACCGCGCTCTGGCGTCACCGGCATCGCGCTGCGTCTCCTCCTCTTATTCATGTATGTTAGGCTTGTAACCATAGAACTTTATTACCATAACCAGTATAGGTGCCGTACATCTCCGCTGTATACCCCCAGTGATGTATAGCGGGGCCTCTGTACTTCCCGTACATCTCCGCTGTGTACCCCCAGTGATGTATAGCGGGGCCTCTGTACTTCCCGTACATCTCCGCTGTGTACCCCCAGTGATGTATAGCGGGGCCTCTGTACTTCCCGTACATCTCCGCTGTGTACCCCCAGTGATGTATAGCGGGGCCTCTGTACTTCCCGTACATCTCCGCTGTATACCCCCAGTGATGTATAGCGGTGCCTCTGTACTTCCCGTACATCTCCGCTGTATACCCCCAGTGATGTATAGCGGTGCCTCTGTACTTCCCGTACATCTCCGCTGTGTACCCCCAGTGATGTATAGCGGTGCCTCTATACTTCCCGTACCTCTCCGCTGTGTACCCCCAGTGATGTATAGCGGTGCCTCTGTACTTCCCGTACCTCTCCGCTGTGTACCCCCAGTGATGTATAGCGGGGCCTCTGTACTTCCCGTACATCTCCGCTGTGTACCCCCAGTGATGTATAGCGGTGCCTCTGTACTTCCCGTACATCTCCGCTGTGTACCCCCAGTGATGTATAGCGGTGCCTCTATACTTCCCGTACCTCTCCGCTGTGTACCCCCAGTGATGTATAGCGGTGCCTCTGTACTTCCCGTACCTCTCCGCTGTGTACCCCCAGTGATGTATAGCGGTGCCTCTGTACTTCCCGTACCTCTCCGCTGTGTACCCCCAGTGATGTATAGCGGTGCCTCTGTACTTCCCGTACCTCTCCGCTGTGTACCCCCAGTGATGTATAGCGGTGCCTCTGTACTTCCCGTACCTCTCCGCTGTATACCCCCAGTGATGTATAGCGGGGCCTCTGTACTTCCCGTACCTCTCCGCTGTATACCCCCAGTGATGTATAGCGGTGCCTCTGTACTTCCCGTACCTCTCCGCTGTATACCCCCAGTGATGTATAGCGGTGCCTCTGTACTTCCCGTACCTCTCCGCTGTATACCCCCAGTGATGTATAGCGGTGCCTCTATACTTCCCGTACCTCTCCGCTGTATACCCCCAGTGATGTATAGCGGTGCCTCTGTACTTCCCGTACCTCTCCGCTGTATACCCCCAGTGATGCTGCTTTCGTGTCTTTCATTCACAGGATCACATTGAACGGGATGAAGGTTTCCAGACCCGACATTCGCATCGGACGTTATCGGATGATCAAACACGAGCGAGATAAGCACAACGAGCCCAACCCCCAGCGGTGAGAGTCTGCCCTGCGTGTGCTCATGTTACATGTGTGTGCCCTCTGCATGCGTGTGCTCACGTCACATGTGGGTGCCCTCTGCATGCGTGTGCTCATGTCACATGTGGGTGCCCTCTGCATGCGTGTGCTCATGTTACATGTGGGTGCCCTCTGCATGCGTGTGCTCATGTTACATGTGGGTGCCCTGCATGCGTGTGCTCATGTTACATGTGGGTGCCCTCTGCATGCGTGTGCTCATGTTACATGGTGGGTGCCCTCTGCATGCGTGTGCTCATGTTACATGTGGGTGCCCTCTGCATGCGTGTGCTCATGTCACATGTGGGTGCCCTCTTTATGCGTGTGCTCATGTCACATGTGGGTGCCCTCTGCATGCGTGTGCTCATGTCACATGTGGGTGCCCTCTGCATGCGTGTGCTCATGTCACATGTGGGTGCCCTCTGCATGCGTGTGCTCATGTCACATGTGGGTGCCCTCTGCATGCGTGTGCTCATGTCACATGTGGGTGCCCTCTGCATGCGTGTGCTCATGTCACATGTGGGTGCCCTCTGCATGCGTGTGCTCATGTCACATGTGGGTGCCCTCTGCATGCGTGTGCTCATGTCACATGTGGGTGCCCTCTGCATGCGTGTGCTCATGTCACATGTGGGTGCCCTCTGCATGCGTGTGCTCATGTCACATGTGGGTGCCCTCTGCATGCGTGTGCTCATGTCACATGTGGGTGCCCTCTGCATGCGTGTGCTCATGTCACATGTGGGTGCCCTCTGCATGCGTGTGCTCATGTCACATGTGGGTGCCCTCTGCATGCGTGTGCCCATGTTACATGTGTGTGCCCTCTGCATGCGTGTGCTCATGTTACATGTGGGTGCCCTCTGCAAGCGTGTGCCCATGTTACATGTGGGTGCCCTCTGCATGCGTGTGCCCATGTTACATGTGGCAAACATCACACTCCTGAGCGCAGCTCTGGCTGTGACTAAAGTATGAAGTGTAATGCAGCACCCAGCTGCCCTGTGTGAATCTGTGTGAGCATGGTGCTATGTGACAGGATGTGGCAGCAGAGTTGTGACTGCTGCTCTGGATGTGACTGGAGTATAAGATTGAGAGTTACATGATCTCTTCGGATTTGTGTCGCTTCACGTTTCGCAGTTCGGTTTGTGGCGACTTTCAGATTTTTCTGTTTTTTTTGTTCCAGGTTCACAAAGATCCAGAACACGAAGGTGACGATGAGGAAGGACGGGATCAACTCGCTGCGCTACCAGGTTGTGCACTTCGCCAAATGCCCCATGTACACAAACATCACAGTGGATATTGGGAAGCCCCCGCCGCGGCCGGTGCGGGGGTAGGGCCCGGTCATCCGCTGCACCGGTACAGCATGGTGGGCTTCCCTGCACTTGGACAATGACCCCCTGTCACCGCACGCGGCTCACAGGGCGTCACCAGAAGATTGTAGCAGCCGCCAGCGGGATCTACTGTGATCTGCCCAGGAGGGCCGCCAGCGGGATCTACTGTGATCTGCCCAGGAGGGCCGCCCCCCGCTCACTGGATGCTGGGGTCTTTTTTATTTTTGGAAGCTGCCAAATGGGGCAATTGTTCAAGACTCCAGTTACCTCCAGAGCTGCATTCACAGTTCTGTCGGTTTATTATGGAACACACCGCACACTATGATCTGCTGCCTTGCACCGCGTGGCTGCCGCCATCTACACAGGGGGACTCTGGGGTGCTCTGGGGCCCCCAAACTGGCCATAATAGTCAGCCCCATGAGGAATGTAGACCGCAGCGGGGGGGGGGAAGACGTGACCGTCCAGGTGGACGCGGCCTTCGTGGTGGCTGCAGCGTCTTTCACCGCGGGGAGCACAACGGACGGGGTTACAGGACAGACACCGACCTTTGCCCTCTGCGTCTCCTGCAGTTAACCCTTTGCTCCGCCCCAATCTTCATGCTTTTTTTAGATTTTTTTTTTCACAATTTTCTGTATCTGATATAAAGACGCGACGTGCATGAGATCCCCGGAGCGCCGCCGCCGCCGCCGTGCATGTGACGCATATAGCGACTCTACTGCTGGCCAGTGCCCGCCGGGGGCCACAGTTCCTGTTTTGTAGCTTTCGGGTGACAATTCTAGGCCCACCGTTTGCGGAAGAAGACCACCGACGGCGGTGCGAGGTCCGGTGACGTGGCCGCCACTCCTCTGGACATTTAGATGAACAGCCTTCAGCACACGGGCGCGGTGTTTCCGCAGCCGATTTGAGCAGCACCGGAGAAATGGCGTTACGTCTTTCAGGCAGAGTTTGCCACATTCCCCATTGACATCAAAGAGGAAGAAAAAAAGCTCTAAAGCCAACTGTACTCCACTCACAGCCAGAGCTGCACTGACAAATCTGATGTTACATTGTGTCTTATACTCCAGTCACCTCCAGAGCTGCAGTCACAATTCTGCGATTAATCATGTCTATAATCCAATCACACCCAGAGCTGCAGTCACAATTCTGCTGTTACATCATCTTATACTCCAGTCACCTCCAGAGCTGCAGTCACAATTGTTACATCATGTCTTATACTCTGGTCACCTCCAGAGCTGCAGTCACAATTCTGCTGTTACATCATGTCCTATATTCCAGTCACCTCCAGAGCTGCAGTCACAATTCTGCGATTAATCATGTCTATAATCCAATCACACCCAGAGCTGCAGTCACAATTCTGCTGTTACATCATGTCCTATATTCCAGTCACCTCCAGAGCTGCAGTCACAATTCAGCGATTAATCATTTCTATAATCCAATCACACCCAGAGCTGCAGTCACAATTCTGTTACATCATGTTTTATACTCCAGTCACCTCCAGAGCTGCAGTCACTATTGTGCTGTTACATCATGTCTCTACTCCAGCCACATCCAGAGATGCTGTCACAATCCTGCTGTTAAATCAGGTCTTATACTCCTGTCATACCCAGAGCTGCAGTCACACTTTTACAGCATGTCATACAGTCACACCCAGAGCTGCAGTCACTATTCCATTGTCACAGCATGTCTTATACTCCAGTCACGCTATTGCAGCATGTCTTATACTCCAATCACACCCAGTGCTGCAACCACAATTCTGCTGTTACATCATGTCTTATACTCCAGTCACCTCCAGAGCTGCAGTCACTATTCTGCTGCTATAAATCTCCTGTGGTCACGCACCTAGTTGATACCCCACATCTATAGATGCGTATATTGCAGAATTTTGATTGCAGCTCTGAATGTGACTGGAGCATAAGCCATGTTGGGATTAGTAAGGGGTTCTTGGTTTTGAGGTGGAGGTTAAACGCTCAGTATTGGAGCTGCTGGTAGTATTGTACTAACGGGACACGCAGATTGCGGTGTGAGCTGTGACTCGCCCCTTCCGAGGTCCTGTACTAACCACCCCGGGGGAGATGCCCTTGTGTGGGCGGAGTCATGAGGTTATAACGTACAGACGGGGTGCAGATATTTTCTTTCTATCCCTCGTGACTCAAACGACAGATCTGCTGCTTCGTTACAATGTCTCATGAGATTGCGCAGGAGGCGCGTCCAGAGGCGATATCGGAACGGTCTGCGGCATGCTGAGAGGGGCGCTGGCGAGGAGACGAGAATGTGACCGCTGTGGAGGTATGCTCCTGCTTTACAGCTGCCGTAAAGTGAGCCTGATGGCGCGACAATGTAGCAGACGCAGGATGTGGTCGGGGGGCTCCGCTGCTGCCCCTGCGCGCGCAGCTCTGTCCACTTTGGATGCTTCTTGTAATTCTTTTTGTAATCTCCGTCTTTACAGTTTTCATAAAATAATTGTTGACACTTTGGTGAGACGAGTCTTGTTTCCACTCTGAGGGTCCGAGATCAGCGGCGCCAAATGAGGAGACCAAGGCTGAGGCTACAACAAGCAAGTTTAATGTAAGGTCCTTCTGTGTTCCAGTCCCACCACCAGGGGGCGATACGACCACCAACTAACATGCCAACCGTCCTCCATTACTGAGACCTACAGCTGACTCCAGCAGACTATCACCCTCATTATCCTAGAATAAGCGGTACAGACGACTGCGCAGAATGTTACCTAGAGATTCTGATGAACCATCCCTAAATGTAATCGCATTGCCAGTCTGCACCGCCGGCTACGCACGGTGACCAATCGCTGCAACTGTGACACCGGGGCGACCTGTCGTTCCAGTGTAACACCGGGGCGACCTGTCGTTGCAGTATAACACCGGGGCGACCCGTCGTTGCAGTATAACACCGGGGCGACCCGTCGTTGCAGTATGACACCGGGGCGACCCGTCGTTGCAGTATCACACCGGGGCGACCCGCCGTTGCAGTATAACACCGGGGCGACCCGTCGTTGCAGTATAACACCGGGGCGACCCGTCGTTGCAGTATAACACCGGGGCGACCCGTCGTTGCAGTGTAACACCGGGGCGACCCGCCGTTGCAGTATAACACCGGGGCGACCCGTCGTTGCAGTATAACACCGGGGCGACCCGTCGTTGCAGTATAACACCGGGGCGACCCGCCGTTGCAGTATAACACCGGGGCGACCCGCCGTTGCAGTATAACACCGGGGCGACCCGCCGTTGCAGTATAACACCGGGGCGACCCGCCGTTGCAGTATAACACCGGGGCGACCCGCCGTTGCAGTATAACACGGGGCGACCCGCCGTTGCAGTATAACACCGGGGCGACCCGCCGTTGCAGTATAACTCCGGGGCGACCCGCCGTTGCAGTATAACACCGGGGCGACCCGCCGTTGCAGTATAACTCCGGGGCGACCCGCCGTTGCAGTATAACACGGGGGAGGGGGGGGATTTGTCATGTTATTATCACATAGTATCATTGTTTCGGTTGTGCAATGTCACCACCCACGAGGAGTCTGTAGCCCCACCCATGCTCTGTCCGAACAGATTATTGTTGGTTACACCGTGTTGTAGTATAATTGGGGGTGACAGTGTTCAGCTGCCACCATGCTGTACAGTGCTACAGATACAACTATGGGAGGGGCAGTGTCCACACTGGGGGCCCGTGGCTCTACGCGTTCTGTGCCTCCTCCGCGCTGCAGTTCTTTGTCTTCTCACATTTGGCCAGGCGGTTTCCTTCCCAATAGCCGACGTCCTGCCCATCGTGGCACCGACACTTGGTACAGGCGTCCACCCACACGTACTGCCCCGCGGGAATCACCCGGCTCTGAGACGCATCGGCTGTAGCAGTTGGGACCTGTGAGGGGCGACATTCATACCCTTTATAATAGCACAGTGCTGCCGTCATATTATACCAGTGTCCACTCTACTGAGCAGCATCAGAAAGCTTCATGTCTCCAAAGGTTCAAGCCTCCTCATTGTCAAGATGTCTGCTTGCTGTCAGTGAATGAAAACACTCTTCTTTACATTCAGAGGCAGTAGCCCAGTAGATAGCTGGTCCTGCTGTCAGGGGAGGGTTTGTTACAATTGTATCCAATCCAGCCAATGCTCTGTGAGCTGAACACACCAGCTGCACAAGTTTCTCTGCGAGTTTGCTACAATGTGTCAGTCTGGAGCTGACAGAGCATTGTTTAGACTGGATACAAGTGTGACAGCTATGTGTGGGTTACTGCCTCTGGATGCAAATTAGTGTTCTTATTCACTGAGAGCAAGCAGAGATCTTGAAACAGAGAAAGGAAAGCAGTTCAGGTGTCCTTTCTGCTGTCACAGCTCAGGGGTTGTGTCCTCTCTGCTGTACCTCTCTCTATTACAGGTCAGGGGGCGCTCTTTCCCTGTGGCTGAATATATATACGGATCGCGTGTGACCACCTCAGCGCGGTGGACAGAAAATCAGCGGAGAGCATCGGCAGGTGGCGCTGTGCAGACATGTGTTGCGGTCACGCGCTGGGTTGGAGAACCTGGAATGTGTTTTGTGGTAAAATCCACCAAGGTCTAAAAAAAAAAAAAAAAAGGGGAGAATCTTCCATCAGCCAATCACAGGATTGCGTGACTGGGGGGGGGGGGGGGTCTCCACTGTGTGACTGGGGGAGTTTCCACTGCGTGACTGGGGGGGGGGGGGGGGGTCTCCACTGTGTGACTGGGGGAGTTTCCACTGCGTGACTGGGGGGGGGCTTCACTGCGTGGGGGTCTCCACTGCGTGACTGGGGGGTTTTCCTCTGCGTGACTGGGGGGGGCTCCACTGCGTGGGGGTCTCCACTGCGTGACTGGGGGGTTTTCCACTGCGTGACTGGGGGGGGGTCTCCACTGCGTGACCGGGGAATGTCTCCACTGCGTGGGGGTCTCCACTGCGTGACTGGGGGGGTTTCCACTGCGTGGGGTGGTGGGGGTCTCCACTGCGTGACTGGGGGGGTTTCCACTGTGTGACTGGGGGGGTTTCCACTGTGTGACTGGGGGGGGTCTCCACTGCGTGACTGGGGGGTGTCTCCACTGGGTGGGGTGGTGGGGGTCTCCACTGTGTGACTAAGGGGGGGCTCCACTGCGTGACTGGGGGGTGTCTCCACTGGGTGGGGTGGTGGGGGGCTCCACTGTGTGACTGGGGGGGTCTCCACTTCGTGACTGGGGGGGGCTCCACTGCGTGACCTGGGGGGGGTCTCCACTGCGTGATCGCAACGCGCAGACTTAGGGCTTTCCTGTGGAATTGCCAATTTCGGCCTTTGCTTCTAAATCATCAGGATTTTGTGGCAGACTTTCCCGTGAGAAGCCGCCCTAATATGTCATGGCGCTGCGCCCCGGGAGCGGACTCCATGTGTACAGCGCCATGCTTCTCCCCGATACCCCTGCCGCAGCAGCTCAGGCAGCGCTGGCGCCGCTTGGTGTATCCGCAGGGGAGGATTTCCCGGGGGCGTCTGAGCCCCTCTCTGCCGCCGGCCAGGTACATAATGAGCTCAGTGACCGCACACGGCCTCCGGAATTCAGCTGCCGTCGCCCCCGGCTCCTGGAGGAGGCAGAAGATGGCAGCTACTGGCGGCCACCACAGAGGGGCAGCATATTGTGCTGCACTCACTGGCGGAACTATAGGGGTCGCAGTTGCAACCGGGCCCCTAAGCCAGGGGGGCCCATAGTGGTGCTGTATATGTCCCTTTATAAGATGCAGTGCATAATGGAAGTGCTCACTAGTCTGCAGGAGGAGGGGGAGGTGAGCGCTGTGAGCGCTGTCCAGTACTCACCCCTCCTCCCGCTCACTCTTCCCGGGGCCCGCGCTACGGTGTCCTGGCTGCCTGCAGCGTCAAGACGTCAGGTGACTGCAGCGCCGGCCCCGGGAAGACAAGACAGCGGAGGAGGAGGAGCGGCACCGCAGGAGATCAGGAGCCTAAAGGGTCTGATTGATTGGGGGTCTTAATAAGTCTAATGGGGGTCAGATATAGGAGTTTGGAGGTCAAATGGGGGTCTGGAGGTCTGGTCTGAGGTCTAATGGGGGTCTTATCTGAGGTCTGATATTGAGGTCTAATGGGGGTCTGACAGAGGTCTAAAGGGGGTCTGGTCTGAGATAGGGGGGTCTCATCTGGGGTTAGATATGGGGGTCTGATCTGAGATAGGGGGGTCTCATCTGGGGTTAGATATGGGGGTCTGATCTGAAAGGTAAGGGGAGATCTTTTGAACTGACGCACTATCTGTGTGGTACCAGTATTTTGGGGGGCACAGTATTGGGGGGGCAGGATGGGGTATTGAGGTGGGAGGATGATGGAAAAGTAAGATGTCTGTTAAACTCTGCAGAGACGAGGCGCGGCTGAAAGAAGTCACCATGGTGGTCTGGTCTGAAGGAGAAGAAGAGGAAAGAGACCATGAGAGGAGACATCGCTGGATGGAAGAGGTATGAGGCGCTGGATGGAAGAGGTATGAGGCGCTGGATGGAAGAGGTATGAGGCGCTGGATGACCCGGGATGTTCTGTAGCGCTGTATGGAATGTTTTCTGGTTCTAAAGGGGTTGTCCGCTTTATCTTTCGTATCAGCGCCGCCTTCTCTGCTCTGTTTACCGCTGAACTGCACCAGGGCCCCTGACTCCGCTATGTGGGTCTGGGGACCCCCACCTCTAATACTGACCATCTTTGCATCGGGGGCAGCACTCTCCCTTCTCATACACCGGGTTCACACATGGTGGGGGGGCGCAGTCGGCTACGAGGCAGCGGGCGATTCCGTCCAGGTCACAGGTGCACTGCTCGCACTCCGAGGGCTGAAAGACAAGAGACGACAATTATTGACCACACGACTGTCACCAGATGGGGACGGCGGAGGCGTCAACTGAGGGGCGAGAAAACCCTGCATCAGTATCTGCCCTGTACGATGCCAGGCACAAAAACCAGCCACCGGTCATTAGCAGGACGAGCACTAGGTGGCGCTGCACTCAGTGATGTCATCGCCAGGGCCTGCAGCTTCTTCCTCTTCTCTTCATTAGTAGAGTGTAGCTGTCTGCAAACCACCAATATGTCACTGCCCTCCACAGCGCCCCCATAACAATGACCTCCACAGCGCCCCCATAACAGTGACCTCCACAGCGCCCCCATAACAATGACCTCCACAGCGCCCCCATAACAGTGACCTCCACAGCGCCCCCATAACAATGACCTCCACAGTGCCCCCATAACAGTGCCCTCCACAGCGCCCCCATAACAGTGACCTCCACAGTGCCCCCATAACAATGACCTCCACAGTGCCCCCATAACAGTGACCTCCACAGTGCCCCCATAACAGTGACCTCCACAGCGCCCCCATAACAGTGCCCTCCACAGCGCCCCCATAACAGTGACCTCCACAGCGCCCCCATAACAGTGTCCTCCACAGCGCCCCCATAACAGTGACCTCCACAGCGCCCCCATAACAGTGTCCTCCACAGTGCCCCCATAACAGTGACCTCCACAGCGCCCCCATAACAGTGACCTCCACAGATCCCCCATAACAGTGACCTCCACAGATCCCCCATAACAGTGACCTCCACAGCGCCCCCATAACAGTGACCTCCACAGATCCCCCATAACAGTGACCTCCACAGATCCCCCATAACAGTGACCTCCACAGCGCCCCCATAACAGTGACCTCCACAGATCCCCCATAACAGTGACCTCCACAGCGCCCCCATAACAGTGACCTCCACAGATCCCCCATAACAGTGACCTCCACAGATCCCCCATAACAGTGACCTCCACAGATCCCCCATAACAGTGACCTCCACAGATCCCCCATAACAGTGTCCTCCACAGCGCCCCCATAACAGTGTCCTCCACAGCGCCCTCATAACAGTGCCCTCCACAGCGCCCCCATAACAGTGCCCTCCACAGCGCCCCCATAACAGTGACCTCCACAGTGCCCCCATAACAGTGTCCTCCACAGCGCCCCCATAACAGTGCCCTCCACAGCGCCCCCATAACAGTGCCCTCCACAGCGCCCCCATAACAGTGCCCTCCACAGCGCCCCCATAACAGTGACATCCACAGCGCCCCCATAACAGTGACCTCCACAGCGCCCCCATAACAGTGTCCTCCACAGCGCCCCCATAACAATGCCCTCCACAGCGCCCCCATAACAGTGACCTCCACAGCGCCCCCATAACAGTGACCTCCACAGCGCCCCCATAACAGTGACCTCCACAGCGCCCCCATAACAGTGACCTCCACAGCGCCCCCATAACAGTGTCCTCCACAGCGCCCCCATAACAGTGCCCTCCACAGCGCCCCCATAACAGTGCCCTCCACAGCGCCCCCATAACAGTGCCCTCCACAGCGCCCCCATAACAGTGCCCTCCACAGCGCCCCCATAACAGTGCCCTCCACAGCGCCCCCATAACAGTGACCTCCACAGCGCCCCCATAACAGTGACCTCCACAGATCCCCCATAACAGTGCCCTCCACAGCGCCCCCATAACAGTGCCCTCCACAGCGCCCCCATAACAGTGACCTCCACAGATCCCCCATAACAGTGCCCTCCACAGATCCCCCATAACAGTGACCTCCACAGCGCCCCCATAACAGTGCCCTCCACAGCGCCCCCATAACAGTGCCCTCCACAGCGCCCCCATAACAGTGCCCTCCATTTGGCTTCAGTTTGGACTGTGGATCTGATTGTTTCTATAAATAGACGGGCACGATGACAACATGAAAAGTCCCCCCATCAGGGGCCGGGCCCCGGGGTACATGACAGCGCCCCTCCTCCACTCTCTCAGTACCACTATGTATGCAGTCACTGTTGCACTTGTATAGGACACACATATTCTGCGGTGCTACAGATTATCATCACTCCCATCATCCATGACCCCAGGAGCTCACAATCTACCATGCCTACTGCTCCTGGGGGGCTGCAATCTATAGGGCTCATGGGGAGTTATCTGTAAGGACTCCTGGAGGGTGGAGGGTGCTATCTATAGGTGTTTATGAGGGGGTTGTTATCTATAGGGGCTCCTGGGGGGTTAATATCTATAGGGGCTCCTGGGGGGGGGGGTTTGTTATCTATAGGGGCTCCTGGGGGGTTGTTATCTATAGGGGCTCCTGGGGGTTAATATCTATGGGGGCTCCTGGAGGGGGTTAATATCTATAGGGGCTCCTGGGGGGTTGATATCTATAGGGGCTCCTGGGGGTTGGAGGCTTTTATCAATAGGGGCTCTTGGGGGGAATCTATAGAGTTTCCTGGAGTGGGGTTATCTATAGGGTCTCCTGGGGAGGGGGGTCTATACGGGCTTCCATCAATAGGGGCTCCTGGGGGGTTGTTATCTATAGGGGATCCTGTGGGGGTTATTTGTAGGGACTTGTGGGGGGTGGGACTGATATCCACAGGGGCTCCTGTGTTTGTGTGTGTGTAAGGGGTTTATTATCTATAGGGTCTCCTGGGCGTTATCTATAAGGGCTTGTGGGGATGGGGGTCTGCTATCTAGAGGGTTCCTGGAGTGGTTATCTATAGCGGCTCCTGGGGGGTGGGGAGAATCTCTCTATAGGAGCTCCTTGGGATGGGCTGTTATCTGCATTGCTACTGGTGGGGGCTTCTATCTATAGGGTTCCTGGGGTGGCTATTTTCTATAGGGTCTCCTGCTGATGGTGGGGAGCTTCCATCTCTAGGGGCTCGGGGTGGGGGGTTCTATCTATAGAGGCTTCTGGTGGGTGGGGCTGATCTATAACATGCAGGCCGTGAATGGCTCAAGGGGAGTGTAAGAACTCCATGACACTTGTGCCGTGCATGCTTGTTGTCGGTGGCAACGTGTTGTTTTAACACTATCCCTTTAAGTCTGGTGTTCCTTCCCATTTTGGTGTACACTGGGTTAAGGTGTGTGCAAGGTGGAGCTGGGTGTGGCCTCATGGGTCTTCTTATGTTGGAGTTGTGAGCGAGAGGTTAGTTTGTCTGCCTTTGTAGGAGTATGAGCATTGCTCCTATCTGGATGTGTCACCTGTCCATGAGTGCCTCCTTGTGGAACATCAAGGTCTTTAGCGATGTCTCCCTCTGTTCTCCTCCTTGTTCCCTACCTAACCTCTTGTTATTTTTGGTGTGGGTTTGTTTTGGGGATTTGTTATTATGTCTAGTTTGGTGTTCTATGTCTGGTATGTTTGGTGTAATGTCCGGCATGGTTGCTAGACATCCCCTTGTTTGTCTGTGCCTCTGAAAGGGGGTCTCAGGGTTCCCTGGAGGGGTAACCACTAGTCAGTGTGCAGCTCTGCTGGTGCCGCCATGCATCCTATCCGCATGGGGGTCCAGGCAGTTTCTGGTTTGCTGGATTCCATGTTTGCGTTTTTTGCTGTGTTCTGTGAGGTGAACGAGTACCAGTACATCTGCATGGGGTCTAGTCGTCGTGGTTGCAGCGGCAGGTACATGCGTTGTTCGGGGCTCTTACCTGCCGATCCAGTTGCTGTATACAGTCTCCTCTTTTTCCTTGCAGCTAGGCCGGTGGAGACTCCTGTTCATCCATGTCATGTCTGGGATGAACAGGTCGTCTCATCCCCTTTTTTATTTCAGGGATTATCAGAGCAACTCGGGGTCCTAGGTTTCCTGGATATGAGCCTTCCTACCATCCAGGTCCGCTCATACAGTGAGGAGTTAGGCCTCATGCACACAAATGCTTTAGTGTTTTTTGCATTCCGTATATGGTACCATTTATTTTGATGGGTCCGCAAAAAATATGGAATTTACTCCATGTGCCTTCCGTTTCCGTATTTCCGTTGTTCTGTTCAAAGATAGAACATGTCCTATTATTGTCCGCATAACTGACAAGGATCGGACTGTTCTATTAGGGGCCAGATGTTCTGTAAAACACGGAATACACACGGATGTCGTCCATATTTTTGCGGACCGAAAAATACTTAAAAAGCCAAACAGTCGTGTGCAGTAGTCGTTAGGGTACTTTCGCGCTAGCGTTTTTGTTTTCCGGTATTCAGTTCCGTCACAGGAGCTCAATACCGGAAAAAAAAAAAAGATCAGTTTTATCCCCATGCATTCTGAATGGAGAGCGTTCTGTTCAGGATGCATCAGTTCAGTCCCTCTGACGTTTTTTGGCCAGAGAAAATACCGCCGCATGCCGCAGTTTTCTCTCCGGCCAAAAATACTGAACACTTGCTGGCATTAATTTACATTGAAGTGTATTAGTGCTGGATCCGGCATTAAGTGTTACGGCAAAACGGAACCCGGTAATACTGGATCAGTTTCTCTGGATGACACCGGAGAGACGGATCCGGTATTTCAATGCATTTGTCAGATGGATCCGCATCCAGATCCGTGTGACAAATGCCATCAGTTTGCATCAAGATTGCCGGCCGGAATCCTCTGCCGCAAGTGTGAAAGTACCCTTAGGGCGAGGATTAGCGATGCAATAGGAGGTGACCAGATCCCTTATCCCAGTCTCTGTCCTAGTTGCTTGTCCGTCTGCTTTACATTGTACGGTGGGGGTTTCCCCCACTCCCCACCATGACACCGGGGTACTCTTCACCCGCCTCCAGCAGAGCCCTTCCCAGGTGTCAAATAGCAGGGTGGCTGGTGGCTGGGCACCCCCCAAAGTAAATACCGTGACACTATGCAATGGTGAATAGTGAAACAAGAGAATGGTCAGTAAACGTAAGCCAGGGCACAAGAACCAGAAGACAACCAAAACCAGAACCAGAGTCAACCACTAGAGGAACCACTCACCAGATAGCTTCAGATCCAGAACCAGAGTCAACCACCAGAAGAACCACTCACCAGACAGCGGCAGATCCACAACCAGAGTCAACCACCAGAAGAACCACTCACCAGACAGCGGCAGATCCAGAACCAGAGTCAACCACCAGAGGAACCACTCACCAGACAGCTTCAGATCCAGAACCAGAGTCAACCACCAGAAGAACCACTCACCAGACAGCTTCAGATCCAGAACCAGAGTCAACCACCAGAAGAACCACTCACCAGACAGCTTCAGATCCAGAACCAGAGTCAACCACCAGAAGAACCACTCACCAGACAGCGGCAGATCCAGAACCAGAGTCAACCACCAGAGGGACCCACTCACCAGACAGCTTCGGATCCAGAACCCGAGTCAACCACTCACCAGACAGCTTCAGATCCAGATCCAGAGTCAACCACTCACCAGACAGCTTCAGATCCAGAACCAGAGTCAACCACTCACCAGGCAGCTTCAGATCCAGAACCAGAGTCAACCACTCACCAGACAGCTTCAGATCCAGAACCAGAGTCAACCACTCACCAGACAGCTTCAGATCTAGAACCAGCGTCAACCACCAGAGGAACCACTCGCCAGACAGCTTCAGATCCAGAACCAGCGTCAACCACCAGAGGAACCACTCGCCAGACAGCTTCAGATCCAGAACCAGAGTCAACCACCAGAGGAACCACTCGCCAGACAGCTTCAGATCCAGAACCAGAGTCAACCACCAGAGGAACCACTCGCCAGACAGCTTCAGATCCAGAACCAGAGTCAACCACCAGAGGAACCACTCGCCAGACAGCTTCAGATCCAGAACCAGAGTCAACCACTCACCAGACAGCTTCAGATCCAGATCCAGAGTCAACCACCAGAGGAACCACTCGCCAGACAGCTTCAGATCTAGAACCAGAGTCAACCACCAGAGGAACCACTCGCCAGACAGCTTCAGATCCAGAACCAGAGTCAACCACCAGAGGAACCACTCGCCAGACAGCTTCAGATCCAGAACCAGAGTCAACCACCAGAGGAACCACTCGCCAGACAGCTTCAGATCCAGAACCAGAGTCAACCACCAGAGGAACCACTCGCCAGACAGCTTCAGATCCAGAACCAGAGTCAACCACCAGAGGAACCACTCGCCAGACAGCTTCAGATCCAGAACCAGAGTCAACCACCAGAGGAACCACTCGCCAGACAGCTTCAGATCCAGAACCAGAGTCAACCACCAGAGGAACCACTCGCCAGACAGCTTCAGATCCAGAACCAGAGTCAACCACCAGAGGAACCACTCGCCAGACAGCTTCAGATCCAGAACCAGAGTCAACCACTCACCAGACAGCTTCAGATCCAGATCGAGTCAACCACCAGAGGAACCACTCACCAGATTCAGAACCAGGGAAGCAACTGAATAATCAGCAGTGAGTGGGGGTAAAGACCAGGTTTACATATCCCTGACACCGCTGAGGTCACACCCAATCTCCACCCTCAGACCAGGGAGGCACAGGTGAGGGCTGAGAGGAGAGAACCTCCCACCACATGTCTAAGTCAGGAGACAGGACAACAGAAGTTCCCTGGCAACACTAGGGGT
This sequence comes from Bufo gargarizans, assembly GCF_014858855.1. Classification (NCBI taxonomy): domain Eukaryota; kingdom Metazoa; phylum Chordata; class Amphibia; order Anura; family Bufonidae; genus Bufo; species Bufo gargarizans. The sequence goes on along the minus strand of NW_025334480.1, from coordinate 136,362 downwards.
CACGGTGTCCCAATTCCCAGCAGCACCAAGATCCGGAATGGATCCCACAGAGTGACACGTGCACGTAAAGTGCGAACCTTTACTAGCTCCGCCCTCCAGGGGCGACACTCCGCTCTTCGGGGCCAGCTTTTCTGGAGACAGATGTAAATAGGGAAATCCATGATCACTGCAAGCGCCAACCTCCCCCGTTTTATCCCCATGCATTCTGAATGGAGAGCGTTCTGTTCAGGATGCATCAGTTCAGTCCCTCTGACGTTTTTTGGCCAGAGAAAATACCGCCGCATGCCGCAGTTTTCTCTCCGGCCAAAAATACTGAACACTTGCTGGCATTAATTTACATTGAAGTGTATTAGTGCTGGATCCGGCATTAAGTGTTACGGCAAAACGGAACCCGGTAATACTGGATCAGTTTCTCTGGATGACACCGGAGAGACGGATCCGGTATTTCAATGCATTTGTCAGATGGATCCGCATCCAGATCCGTGTGACAAATGCCATCAGTTTGCATCAAGATTGCCGGATCCGGCAGGCAGTTTCGGCGATTGAACTGCCGGCCGGAATCCTCTGCCGCAAGTGTGAAAGTACCCTTAGGGCGAGGATTAGCGATGCAATAGGAGGTGACCAGATCCCTTATCCCAGTCTCTGTCCTAGTTGCTTGTCCGTCTGCTTTACATTGTACGGTGGGGGTTTCCCCCACTCCCCACCATGACACCGGGGTACTCTTCACCCGCCTCCAGCAGAGCCCTTCCCAGGTGTCAAATAGCAGGGTGGCTGGTGGCTGGGCACCCCCCAAAGTAAATACCGTGACACTATGCAATGGTGAATAGTGAAACAAGAGAATGGTCAGTAAACGTAAGCCAGGGCACAAGAACCAGAAGACAACCAAAACCAGAACCAGAGTCAACCACTAGAGGAACCACTCACCAGATAGCTTCAGATCCAGAACCAGAGTCAACCACCAGAAGAACCACTCACCAGACAGCGGCAGATCCAGAACCAGAGTCAACCACCAGAAGAACCACTCACCAGACAGCGGCAGATCCAGAACCAGAGTCAACCACCAGAGGAACCACTCACCAGACAGCTTCAGATCCAGAACCAGAGTCAACCACCAGAAGAACCACTCACCAGACAGCTTCAGATCCAGAACCAGAGTCAACCACCAGAAGAACCACTCACCAGACAGCGGCAGATCCAGAACCAGAGTCAACCACCAGAGGGACCACTCACCAGACAGCTTCGGATCCAGAACCCGAGTCAACCACTCACCAGACAGCTTCAGATCCAGATCCAGAGTCAACCACTCACCAGACAGCTTCAGATCCAGAACCAGAGTCAACCACTCACCAGGCAGCTTCAGATCCAGAACCAGAGTCAACCACTCACCAGACAGCTTCAGATCCAGAACCAGAGTCAACCACTCACCAGACAGCTTCAGATCTAGAACCAGCGTCAACCACCAGAGGAACCACTCGCCAGACAGCTTCAGATCCAGAACCAGCGTCAACCACCAGAGGAACCACTCGCCAGACAGCTTCAGATCCAGAACCAGAGTCAACCACCAGAGGAACCACTCGCCAGACAGCTTCAGATCCAGAACCAGAGTCAACCACCAGAGGAACCACTCGCCAGACAGCTTCAGATCCAGAACCAGAGTCAACCACCAGAGGAACCACTCGCCAGACAGCTTCAGATCCAGAACCAGAGTCAACCACCAGAGGAACCACTCGCCAGACAGCTTCAGATCCAGAACCAGAGTCAACCACTCACCAGACAGCTTCAGATCCAGATCCAGAGTCAACCACCAGAGGAACCACTCGCCAGACAGCTTCAGATCTAGAACCAGAGTCAACCACCAGAGGAACCACTCGCCAGACAGCTTCAGATCCAGAACCAGAGTCAACCACCAGAGGAACCACTCGCCAGACAGCTTCAGATCCAGAACCAGAGTCAACCACCAGAGGAACCACTCGCCAGACAGCTTCAGATCCAGAACCAGAGTCAACCACCAGAGGAACCACTCGCCAGACAGCTTCAGATCCAGAACCAGAGTCAACCACCAGAGGAACCACTCGCCAGACAGCTTCAGATCCAGAACCAGAGTCAACCACTCACCAGACAGCTTCAGATCCAGATCGAGTCAACCACCAGAGGAACCACTCACCAGATTCAGAACCAGGGAAGCAACTGAATAATCAGCAGTGAGTGGGGGTAAAGACCAGGTTTACATATCCCTGACACCGCTGAGGTCACACCCAATCTCCACCCTCAGACCAGGGAGGCACAGGTGAGGGCTGAGAGGAGAGAACCTCCCACCACATGTCTAAGTCAGGAGACAGGACAACAGAAGTTCCCTGGCAACACTAGGGGTCACGGTGTCCCAATTCCCAGCAGCACCAAGATCCGGAATGGATCCCACAGAGTGACACGTGCACGTAAAGTGCGAACCTTTACTAGCTCCGCCCTCCAGGGGCGACACTCCGCTCTTCGGGGCCAGCTTTTCTGGAGACAGATGTAAATAGGGAAATCCATGATCACTGCAAGCGCCAACCTCCCCCCGAGACCTCGCCCCCAGTCACATCCTGACTACTATAATTTATATCCCTCAACAGTAGGAGGCGGGTTGTCAGGAGTGGTCTGCCTACAACTGTAAGATAACAAAACCTTCTGCAACTTTCAATATTACTGCTTGCTATCAGTGAGTAAAACCATTTTTTATATTCAGAACCTGCTCACACAACTGAGGGTTTGTTACAGTGTGTCAGTGAAGACAATCCTCTGTGAGCTGGACATCGGTCCCCACTGTCCTGGACTTTGGGCTCTTGTCTACATTGAGCGGGACTGTGTGTTCCCATTCACTGACTGCAAACTGTGGGAATGGTGAGGAATTTACACACAGTCTGTCATGGGATTGTGTTTGCTGTTGCAGTGGCCCCTGTGGCCACCTATCAGGGGCCCAATATATCCCTGGACTCAGGATCTCTACATTGCATGTACCAGTACAGATAGATTTCCTGGAATGCGCCCCTCGCCCGCTGTCACGCCCCCCGTCCGTACTTTCACCCGTAGCATGCCTGCAGCTCATTGACTCATATGGGAACCATTTGTATTGTGCAAGTCAGCTGTGCAAGCACATTACAGGAGAGAGACGAGCGCCCGGGGCCCCACAAGCCCCAGCAACAACCTCCCCACCGGGCCCCGTCATGTGTCAACACAAGGGCCAGGAGCATCTGTAGATAATCTGTGGCCTACATGTGTCTAGCATCCCAGGTGAGGGCAGGTGACATCACTACACACATGCGCGGTGACATCACTACACAGACGGGGTGACATCACTACACAGACGCGGTGACACCACTACACAGAGGCGGTGACATCACTACACAGACGCGGTGACACCACTACACAGAGGCGGTGACACCACTTCACAGGCGCGGTGACACCACTACACAGGCGCGGTGACACCACTACACAGGCGCGGTGACACCACTACACAGGCGCGGTGACACCACTACACAGGCGCGGTGACACCACTACACAGGCGCGGTGACACCACTACACAGGCGCGGTGACATCACTACACAGGCGCGGTGACATCACTACACAGACACGGTGACATCACTACACAAGGGTGGTAACATCACTACACAGACACGGTGACACCACTACACAGAGGCGGTGACACCACTACACAGAGGCGGTGACACCACTACACAGAGGCGGTGACACCACTACACAGAGGCGGTGACATCACTACACAGAGGCGGTGACACCACTACACAGAGGCGGTGACACCACTACACAGAGGCGGTGACACCACTACACAGAGGCGGTGACACCACTACACAGACACGGTGACACCACTACACAGGCGCGGTGACACCACTACACAGGCGCGGTGACACCACTACACAGGCACGGTGACATCACTACACAGACACGCTGACATCACTACACAGACACGGTGACATCACTACACAGACACGCTGACATCACTACACAGACACGGTGACATCACTACACAGACACGCTGACATCACTACACAGACACGGTGACACCACTACACACAGGCGCAGTGACATCACTACACAGAGACGGTGACATCACTGCACAAGGGTGGTAACACCACTACGCAGACGTGATGACATCACTACGCAGACGCGGTGACATGACTACGCAGACGCGGTGACATCACTACGCAGTTGCGGAGGCATCACTACACAGACGCGGTGACATCACTACACAGACGCGGTGACATCACTACACAGACGCGGTGGCATCACTACACAGACGCGGTGGCATCACTACACAAGGGTGGTGACATCACTACGCAGTTGCGGTGACATCACTACGCAGTTGCGGTGACATCACTACGCAGTTGCGGTGACATCACTACGCAGACGCGGTGGCATCACTACACAGACGCGATGGCATCACTACACAAGGGTGGTGACATCACTACACAGACACGGTGACATCACTACACAGACACGGTGACATCACTACACAGACACGGTGACATCACTACACAGACACGGTGACATCACTACACAGATGCGGTGACATCACTACGCAGTTGCGGTGACATCACTACGCAGTTGCGGTGACATCACTACGCAGACGCGGTGACATCACTACACAGACGCGGTGGCATCACTACACAAGGGTGGTGACATCACTACGCAGTTGCGGTGACATCACTACACAGACGCGGTGACATCACTACACAGACGCGGTGACATCACTACACAGACGCGGTGACATCACTACAGAGGTGAGGTAACATCGCTACACGGAGTGTATGATGTAGAGGTAGGTGCCAGGCGGGGGGCGGATATCATTCACGAGCGGTAAGTGACATTTTCCGAGCTCAGAAGACGCGAGGACCATCGCTGAGCGTTTTGCTGTTTGCTCGCTGATGGACGATAACTGAAAGATCCTCATCGATGGAGGATGCCGGACTGATCGCTCGCCGTACGGTCGCTGCTCGTTATGACACCCAGATGATCGCCCTCTAATACACCTACCTGGAAGTGCTCTCCGAGCTCATACACGTCCCCTCGGTACTCGCAGCCGATCTTCTCGCAGCGCGGGCAGCAGTCGGTGGGGTAGTGGCTGACGTGCATGCAGGCGGGGGGCAGAGCGGTGCACTCGGTCCTGGTACAGGTGGGGCCCTCCGGGGTGCACTCACACTGGGTGCAGTGATCGGAGTCCAGAAAGTACCACTCTCCTACATAGTAGACGCTGCCATTGGCCTCACAGGTGTTGACCTGGGGGTTCAGGGACAGGCCCATCTGAGAAAGGAGCAGCAGGCAGAGCAGTGAGGATGGTGCCCTCCAGCCTGGCATGGTGCCCTCAGTGGAGGCTGCCACCAGACAAGTGCAGAGAAAGGAAACGTTTCTTCTTCCTCCTGCTCAGAAGAGCAATGGATGCCCAGTCTTGGTGGTCTCACAGGTTTGGTGTATGCCCAGTCTTGGTGGTCTCACACGTTCGGTGTATGCCCAGTCTTGGTGGTCTCACACGTTCGGTGTATTCCCAGTCTTGGTGGTCTCACACGTTCGGTGTATGCCCAGTCTTGGTGGTGGTCTCACATGTCCAGTGTATGCCCAGCCCTGGTGGTGGTCTCACAGGTTTGGTGTATGCCCAGTCTTGGTGGTGGTCTCACAGGTTAGGTGTATGCCCAGTCTTGGTGGTGGTCTCACAGGTTTGGTGTATGCCCAGCCCTGGTGGTGGTCTCACAGGTTCGGTGTATGCCCAGTCCTGGTGGTGGTCTCACAGGTTCGGTGTATGCCCAGTCTTGATGATATCACAGGTTCGGTGTATGCCCAGTCCTGGTGGTGGTCTCACAGGTTCGGTGTATGCCCAGTCCTGGTGGTGGTCTCACAGGTTCGGTGTATGCCCAGTCCTGGTGGTGGTCTCACAGTTTCGGTGTATGCCCAGTCCTGGTGGTGGTCTCACAGGTTCGGTGTATGCCCAGTCCTGGTGGTGGTCTCACAGGTTTGGTGTATGCCCAGTCTTGATGATATCACAGGTTTGGTGTATGCCCAGCCCTGGTGGTGGTCTCACAGGTTCGGTGTATGCCCAGCCCTGGTGGTGGTCTCACAGTTTCGGTGTATGCCCAGTCTTGGTGGTCTCACAGGTTCTGTGTATGCCCAGTCTTGATATCACAGGTTCGGTGTATGCCCAGTCCTGGTGGTGGTCTCACAGGTTCGGTGTATGCCCAGTCCTGGTGGTGGTCTCACAGGTTCGGTGTATGCCCAGTCCTGGTGGTGGTCTCACAGGTTCGGTGTATGCCCAGTCCTGGTGGTGGTCTCACAGGTTCGGTGTATGCCCAGTCCTGGTGGTCGTCTCACAGGTTCGGTGTATGCCCAGTCCTGGTGGTGGTCTCACAGGTTCGGTGTATGCCCAGTCCTGGTGGTGGTCTCACAGGTTCGGTGTATGCCCAGTCCTGGTGGTGGTCTCACAGGTTCGGTGTATGCCCAGTCCTGGTGGTGGTCTCACAGGTTCGGTGTATGCCTAGTCCTGGTGGTGGTCTCACAGGTTCGGTGTATGCCCAGTCCTGGTGGTGGTCTCACAGGTTCGGTGTATGCCCAGTCCTGGTGGTGGTCTCACAGGTTCGGTGTATGCCTAGTCCTGGTGGTGGTCTCACAGGTTCGGTGTATGCCTAGTCCTGGTGGTGGTCTCACAGGTTCGGTGTATGCCCAGGCTAGGCGGTGGTATCGCAGTATATAGGGGTGGTATCAGACGTTGCCCCCTGTCCTGCAGCACATCACATAAATGACCATCAGATGCCCCTGTGGCCTCCGCTCCGCAGTCTAGACGCTGCTATTCCTGGCAGATGACAAGTCTGAGCTGAGAGTCCGGGGGTCTGCTGTGCCCCCCTCCGCCGGCTGCACTTTATGAGGAGGGTGGGCAGAGTTCCCATTGCAAGCCCATTCTTCTCTGTCTCCTGGGCTGGCCTTCAGCATGTGATCTGATACCCCTACCCCTCCTACCGCCTCCTCCCCCTGCTCTACAGAGGAGGGGGGCAAATACACCCCTCAGAGAACAGCCTGCAGCTGGCATTACTAGGTTAACTTAAAGGGCCAGCTCCCCTGAGCACAGAAGTTTACTTTAACTAGTTTAACTTGGAAACAAATGATCCAGTTTGTATCATTAACCCCATGATAACCATCTGTCAGGGATCCGCAACCTCCGGCACTCCAGGACCCGAAAGTTGGGAGTCACATTCAGTGTGGGGGGCTGTAATAGGGGCCTCATTGCTTGATTTGGTGATCACAGAAAGAAATGCTCTTTAAAAACTGCAACTTTTCCTTTAAAAGCTGCCGGCAGATTGTGAGAAGTTCAGCGCCCCAACTTGTCTGCGAAGAAATCGCCAACGCGTTGTGTGACAAACCCTCCAGCGACACCGCGGCGATAAGACCCCACACCTGTATGTATTATGGGGGGCGTGGACCTCCAGCGACACCGCGGCGATAAGACCCCACACCTGTATGTATTATGGGGGGCGTGGACCTCCAGCGACACTGCGGCGATAAGACCCCACACCTGTATGTATTATGGGGGGCATGGACCTCCAGCGACACCGCGGCGATAAGACCCCACACCTGTATGTATTATGGGGGGCGTGGACCTCCAGCGACACCGCGGCGATAAGACCCCACACCTGTATGTATTATGGGGGGCATGGACCTCCAGCGACACCGCGGCGATAAGCCCCCACACCTGTATGTATTATGGGGGGCGTGGACCTCCAGCGACACCGCGGCGATAAGACCCCACACCTGTATGTATTATGGGGGGCGTGGACCTCCAGCGACACCGCGGCGATAAGACCCCACACCTGTATGTATTATGGGGGGCAGGGACCTCCAGCGACACCGCGGCGATAAGACCCCACACCTGTATGTATTATGGGGGGCATGGACCTCCAGCGACACCGCGGCGATAAGACCCCACACCTGTATGTATTATGGGGGGCAGGGACCTCCAGCGACACCGCGGCGATAAGACCCCACACCTGTATGTATTATGGGGGGCATGGACCTCCAGCGACACCGCGGCGATAAGACCCCACACCTGTATGTATTATGGGGGGCGTGGACCTCCAGCGACACCGCGGCGATAAGACCCCACACCTGTATGTATTATGGGGGGCAGGGACCTCCAGCGACACCGCGGCGATAAGACCCCACACCTGTATGTATTATGGGGGGCGTGGACCTCCAGCGACACCGCGGCGATAAGACCCCACACCTGTATGTATTATGGGGGTCATGGACCTCCAGCGACACTGCGGCCATAAGACCCCACACCTGTATGTATTATGGGGGGCATGGACCTCCAGCGACACCGCGGCGATAAGACCCCACACCTGTATGTATTATGGGGGGCAGGGACCTCCAGCGACACTGCGGCGATAAGACCCCACACCTGTATGTATTATGGGGGGCATGGACCTCCAGCGACACCGCGGCGATAAGACCCCACACCTGTATGTATTATGGGGGGCATGGACCTCCAGCGACACCGCGGCGATAAGACCCCACACCTGTATGTATTATGGGGGGCGTGGACCTCCAGCGACACTGCGGCGATAAGACCCCACACCTGTATGTATTATGGGGGCATGGACCTCCAGCGACACCACGGCGATAAGACCCCACACCTGTATGTATTATGGGGGGCGTGGACCTCCAGCGACACCGCGGCGATAAGACCCCACACCTGTATGTATTATGGGGGGCATGGACCTCCAGCGACACTGCGGCGATCGGCCCCCACACCTGTATGTATGAATTATGGGGGGCATGGACCTCCAGCAACACTGCGGCGATAAGACCCCACACCTGTATGTATGAATTATGGGGGGCATGGACCTCCAGCGACACTGCGGCGATCAGCCCCCACACCTGTATGTATGAATTATGGGGGGCATGGACCTCCAGCAACACTGCGGCGATCAGCCCCCGCACCTGTATGTATGAATTATGGGGGCAGGGACCTCCAGCGACACTGCGGCGATAAGACCCCACACCTGTATGAATTATGGGGGCATGGACCTCCAGCGACACTGCGGCGATCGGCCCCCACACCTGTATGTATGAATTATGGGGGGCATGGACCTCCAGCAACACTGCGGCGATAAGACCCCACACCTGTATGTATGAATTATGGGGGGCATGGACCTCCAGCGACACTGCGGCGATCAGCCCCCACACCTGTATGTATGAATTATGGGGGGCATGGACCTCCAGCAACACTGCGGCGATAAGACCCCACACCTGTATGTATGAATTATGGGGGCATGGACCTCCAGCGACACCGCGGCGATCAGCCCCCGCACATGTATGTATGAATTATGGGGGCATGGACCTCCAGCGACACCGCGGCGATCAGTCCCCGCACCTGTATGTATGAATTATGGGGGCATGGACCTCCAGCAACACTGCGGCGATAAGACCCCACACCTGTATGTATGAATTATGGGGGGCATGGACCTCCAGCGACACTGCGGCGATCAGCCCCCACACCTGTATGTATGAATTATGGGGGGCATGGACCTCCAGCGACACCGCGGCGATCAGCCCCCACACCTGTATGTATGAATTATGGGGGCAGGGACCTCCAGCGACACTGCGGCGATCAGTCCCCACACCTGTATGTATGAATTATGGGGGCAGGGACCTCCAGCGACACTGCGGCGATCGGCCCCCACACCTGTATGTATTATGGGGGCATGGACCTCCAGCGACACTGCGGTGATCAGCCCCCACACCTGTATGTATGAATTATGGGGGACATGGACCTCCAGCGACATGGTGGCGATCAGCCCCCGCACATGTATGTATGAATTATGGGGGACATGGACCTCCAGCGACACCGCGGCGATCAGCCCCCACACCTGTATGTATGAATTATGGGGGGCATGGACCTCCAGCGACACTGCGGCGATCAGCCCCCACACCTGTATGTATGAATTATGGGGGGCATGGACCTCCAGCGACACTGCGGCGATCAGCCCCCACACCTGTATGTATGAATTATGGGGGGCATGGACCTCCAGCGACACCATGGCGATCAGCCCCCACACCTGTATGTATGAATTATGGGGGGCAGGGACCTCCAGCGACACTGCGGCGATCAGTCCCCACACCTGTATGTATGAATTATGGGGGGCATGGACCTCCAGCGACACTGCGGCGATCAGCCCCCACACCTGTATGTATGTATTATGGGGGACATGGAGTCTCCAACGACACCGCAGCCGGGTGATGAGCCCCACGAGAATTGCCCTTCAACTCTATCATGCATGGAAACATGGTAACAAACCCTCAGCTGTGTGAGAGAAGCTATGTGAAGACAACTATGAATGTTTCAATTCAGTTTCAAACAGCAGAGATCTCGCCCTTGAAATAAAAACTTGCAGAACTTTTTTTTATCATGGTGATTAATGGTGGACGCCAGGCAGGACAGGAGAAGTGGTACTGTGCAGTGTATATATACAGGAGAAGTGGTACTGTGCGGTGTATATATACAAGAGAAGTGGTACTGTGCGGTATATATATACAGGAGAAGTGGTACTGTGCGGTATATATATAGAAGAGAAGTGGGACTGTGCGGTATATATATATACATACAGGAGAAGTGGTACTGTGCAGTGTATATATACAGGAGAAGTGGTACTGTGCAGTGCATTTATACAGAAGTGGTACTGTGCAGTGTATATATATACAGGAGAAGTGGTACTGTGCAGTGCATTTATACAGAAGTGGTACTGTGCAGTGTATATATACAGGAGAAGTGGTACTGTGCAGTGTATATATAAAGAAGTGGTACTGTGCAGTGTATATATATACAGGATAAGTGGTACTGTGCAGTGTATATATAAAGAAGTGGTACTGTGCAGTGTATATATATACAGGAGAAGTGGTACTGTGCAGTGCATTTATACAGAAGTGGTACTGTGCAGTGTATATATACAGGAGAAGTGGTACTGTGCAGTGTATATATATACAGGAGAAGTGGTACTGTGCAGTGCATTTATACAGAAGTGGTACTGTGCAGTGTATATATACAGGAGAAGTGGTACTGTGCAGTGTATATATAAAGAAGTGGTACTGTGCAGTGTATATATATATACAGGATAAGTGGTACTGTGCAGTGTATATATACAGGAGAAGTGGTACTGTGCAGTGTATATATATACAGGATAAGTGGTACTGTGCAGTGTATATATACAGGAGAAGTGGTACTGTGCAGTGTATATATATATACAGGATAAGTGGTACTGTGCAGTGTATATATATACAGGAGAAGTGGTACTGTGCGGTGTGTATATATATATATATATATATATACAAGAGAAGTGGTACTGTGCAGTGTATATATACAGAAGTTGTACTGTGCAGTGTATATATACAGGAGAAGTGGTACTGTGCAGTGTATATATACAGAAGAAGTGGTACTGTGCAGTGTATATATACAGAAGAAGTGGTACTGTGCAGTGTATATATACAGGAGAAGTGGTACTGTGCAGTGTATGTGTATATGTATGTGTGTATATATATATATATATATATATATATATACTGGAGAAGGAAGTGGTACTGTGCAGTGTATATATACAGGAGAAGTGGTACTGTGCAGTGTATATATACAGGAGAAGTGGTACTGTGCGGTATATATATTCATACAGAAGTGGTACTGTGCAGTGTATACATACAGGAGAAGTGGTACTGTGCAGTGTATATATACAGGAGAAGTGGGACTGTGCAGTGTATATATATACAGGAGAAGTGGGACTGTGCAGTGTGTGTGTATATATATACAGACGTGGACAAAATTGTTGGTACCCTTTGGTCAATGAAAGAAAAAGTCACAATGGTCACAGAAATAACTTTAATCTGACAAAAGTAATAATAAATTAAAATTCTATAAATGTTAACCAATGAAAGTCAGACATTGTTTTTCAACCATGCTTCAACAGAATTATGTAAAAAAATAAACTCATGAAACAGGCATGGACAAAAATGATGGTACCCCTAGAAAACACAGAACATAATGTGACCAAAGGGACATGTTAATTCAAGGTGTGTCCACTAATTAGCATCACAGGTGTCTACAACCTTGTAATCAGCCATTGGGCCTATATATATGGCTCCAGGTAATCACTGTGTTGTTTGGTGATATGGTGTGTACCACACTCGACATGGACCAGAGGAAGCAAAGGAAAGAGCTGTCTCAAGAGATCAGAAAGAAAATTATAGACAAGCATGTTAAAGGTAAAGGCTATAAGACCATCTCCAAGCAACTAGATGTTCCTGTGAGTACAGTTGCACATATTATTCATAAGTTTAAGATCCATGGGACTGTAGCCAACCTCCCTGGACGTGGCCGCAGGAGGAAAATTGATGACAAATCTAAGAGACGGATAATCCGAATGGTAACAAAAGAGCCTAGAAAGACTTCTAAAGAGATTCAAGGTGAACTTCATGCTCAAGGAACATCAGTGTCAGATCGCACCATCCGTCGTTGTTTGAGCCAAAGTGGACTACATGGGAGACGACCAAGGAGGACACCATTGTTGAAAACGAATCATAAAAAAGCAAGACTGGAATATGCCAAACTACATGTTGACAAGCCACAAAGCTTCTGGGAGAATGTCCTGTGGACAGATGAGACAAAAATCGAAGTTTTTGCCAAGGCACATCAGCTGTATGTTCACAGACGAAAAAATGAAGCATATCAAGAAAAGAACACTGTCCCTACTGTGAAACATGGAGGAGGCTCTGTTATGTTCTGGGGCTGCTTTGCTGCGTCTGGCACAGGGTGTCTTGAATCTGTGCAGGGTACAATGAAATCTCAAGACTATCAAGGAATTCTAGAGAGAAATGTACTAGCCAGTGTCAGAAAGCTTGGTCTCAGTCGCAGGTCATGGGTCTTGCAACAGGACAATGACCCAAAACACACCGCTAAAAACACCCAAGAATGGCTAAGAGGAAAAAATTGGACTATTCTAAAGTGGCCTTCTATGAGCCCTGACCTCAATCCTATTGAGCATCTTTGGAAGGAGCTGAAACATGCAGTCTGGAAAAGGCACCCTTCAAACCGGACACAACTGGAGCAGTTTGCTCATGAGGAGTGGGCCAAAATACCTGCTGAGAGGTGCAGATGTCTCATTGACAGTTACAGGAAGCGTTTGATTGCAGTGATTGCCTCAAAAGGTTGCGCAACAAAATATTAAGTTAGGGGTACCATCATTTTTGTCCATGCCTGTTTCATGAGTTTATTTTTTTACATAATTCTGTTGAAGCATGGTTGAAAAACAATGTCTGACTTTCATTGGTTAACATTTATAGAATTTTAATTTATTATTACTTTTGTCAGATTAAAGTTATTTCTGTGACCATTGTGACTTTTTCTTTCATTGACCAAAGGGTACCAACAATTTTGTCCACGTCTGTATATATATATATATATATATATATACAGGAGAAGTGGTACTGTGCAGTGTATATATACAGGAGAAGTGGTACTGTGCAGTGTGTATATACAGGAGAAGTTGTACTGTGCAGTGTATATATACAGGAGAAGTGGTACTGTGCAGTGTATATTTACAGGAGAAGTGGTACTGTGCAGTGTATATTTACAGGAGAAATGGTACTGTGCAGTGTATGTATAATATACTGGAGAAGGAAGGGGTACTGTGCAGTGTATATATACAGGAGAAGTTGTACTGTGCAGTCTATATATACAGGAGAAGTGGTACTGTGCAGTGTATATATACAGGAGAAGTGGTACTGTGCAGTGTATATATACAGGAGAAGTGGTACTGTGCAGTGTGTGTGTGTGTGTATATATATATATATATATATATATATATATATATACACATACAGGAGAAGTGGTACTGTGCAGTGTATATATACAGGAGAAGTTGTACTGTGCAGTGTATATATACAGGAGAAGTGGTACTGTGCAGTGTATATATACAGGAGAAGTGGTACTGTGCAGTGTATATATACAGGAGAAGTGGTACTGTGCAGTGTATATACAGTTGCAAGAAAAAGTATGTGAACCCTTTGGAATGATCTGGATTTCTGCACAAATTGGTCATAAAATGTGATCTGATCTTCATCTCAGTCACAACAATAGACAATCACAGTCGGCTTAACCTAATAACACACAAAGAGTTAAATGTTACCATGTTTGTATTGAACGCACCATGTAACCATTCACAGTGCAGGTGGAGAAAGTACGTGAACCCCTAGACCAGTGATGGCGAACCTATGGCACGGGTGCCAGAGGTGGCACTCAGAGCCCTCTCTGTGGGCACCTGCACCCTGGAGAAAGTCTATGGTGTGCCAGTATGCCTTAGAATTTGCCTGCCATTCAGTAGTGCAGGACAGCGCAGGCAGCACATTGAATGTAGGCGGGTTATTATAGCTAAATGATAAAGTACTTGGAAGATATATGATATTGGTGTTTGGGTTAAATTGCAGTGTTGGCACTTTGCGATAAATAAGTGGGTTTTGGGTTGCAGTTTGGGCACTCGGTCTCTAAGAGGTTCACCATCACTGCCCTAGACTAATGACATCTCCAAGAGCTAATTGGAGTGAGGTGTCGGCCAACTGGAGTCCAATCAATGAGATGAGATTGGAGGTGTTGGTTACAGCTGCCCTGCCCTATAATAAACACACACCAGTTCTGGGTTTGCTTTTCACAAGAAGCATTGCCTGATGCGAATGATGCCTCGCACAGAAGAGCTCTCAGAAGACCTACGATTAAGAATTGTTGACTTGCATAAAGCTGGAAAGGGTTATAAAAGTGTCTCCAAAAGCCTTGCTGTTCCTCAGTCCACGGTAAGACAAATTGTCTATAAATGGAGACAGTTCAGCACTGCTGCTACTCTCCCTAGGAGCGGCCGTCCTGTAAAGATGACTGCAAGAGCACAGCGCAGACTGCTCAATGAGGGGAAGAGGAATCCTAGAGTGTCAGCTAAAGACTTACAGAAGTCTCTGGCATATGCTGACATCCCTGTTAGCGAATCTACGATACGTAAAACACTAAACAAGAATGGATTTCATGGGAGGACACCACAGAGGAAGCCACCGCTGTCCAAAAAACCATTGCCGCACGTTTACAGTTTGCACAAGAGCACCTGGATGTTCCACAGCAGCACTGGCAACATATTCTGTGGACAGATGACACCAAAGTGGAGCTGTTTGGAAGAAACACACAACACTATGTGTGGAGAAAAAGAGGCACAGCACACCAACCTCAAAACCTCATCCCAACTGTGAGGTATGGTGGTGGGGGCATCATGGTTTGGGGCTGCTTTGCTGCGTCAGGGCCTGGACGGATTGCTGTCATC
The DNA here is from genome assembly GCF_014858855.1 of Bufo gargarizans. Lineage (NCBI taxonomy): Eukaryota > Metazoa > Chordata > Amphibia > Anura > Bufonidae > Bufo > Bufo gargarizans. The sequence continues at coordinate 120,985 of NW_025334480.1, read as the reverse complement.
GAAGGGAAAATGAATTCCCAAGTTTATCAAGACATTTTGCAGGAGAACTTAAGGCCATCTGTCCACCAGCTGAAGCTCCACAGAAGATGGTGCTGCAACAGGACAACGACCCAAAGCATAGAAGTAAATCAACAACAGAATGGCCTAAACAGAAGAAAATCCGCCTTCTGGAGCGGCCCAGTCAGAGTCCTAACCTCAACCCGATGGAGATGCTGTGGCAGGACCTCAAGAAAGTGATTCACACCGGACATCCCAAGAATATTGCTGAACTGAGACCGTTCTGTAAAGAGGAATGGTGAAGAATTACTCCTGACCGTTGTGCCCGTCTGATCTGCAACTACAGGGAACGTTTGGTGGAAGTTATTGCTGCCAAAGGAGGTTCAACCAGTTATTACATCCCAGGGTTCACATACTTTCTCCACCTGCGCTGTGAATGGTTACATGGTGTGTTCAATAAAAACATGGTAACAGTTAACTCTTTGTGTGTTATTAGGTTAAGCCGACTGTGATTGTCTATTGTTGTGACTGAGATGAAGATCAGATCACATTTTATGACCAATTTGTGCAGAAATCCAGATCATTCCAAAGGGTTCACATACTTTTTCTTGCAACTGTATATACTGGAGAAGTGGTACTGTGCAGTGTGTATACATGTGTGTAGGTATACAGTACAGACCAAAAGTTTGGACGCAGCTTCTTCTCATTCAAAGAGTTTTCTTTATTTTCATGACTATGACAATTGTAGATTCGCACTGAAGGCATCAAAACTATGAATTATCACATGTGGAATTATATACATAACAAAAAAGTGTGAAACAACTGAAAATATGTCATATTCTAGGTTCTTCACAGTAGCCACCTTTTGCTTTGATTACTGCTTTGCACACTCTTGGCATTCTCTTGATGAGCTTCAACCAGAGTAGTACTGTGCAGTGTATATACATGAGGAGTACTGTGCAGTGTATATGCAGGAGGAGTACTGTGC
>NW_025334480.1:0-117500 GCF_014858855.1 Bufo gargarizans | reverse complement strand
ATATACAGGAGGAGTACTGTGCAGTATATATACAGGAGGAGTACTGTGCAGTGTATATACAGGAGGAGTACTGTGCAGTATATACAGGAGGAGTACTGTGCAGTATATATACAGGAGGAGTACTGTGCAGTATATATACAGGAGGAGTACTGTGCAGTATATATACAGGAGGAGTACTGTACAGTATATATACAGGAGGAGTACTGTGCAGTGTATATACAGGAGGAGTACTGTGCAGTATATATACAGGAGTAGTACTGTGCAGTATATATATATATATATATATATATATATATATACAGGAAGAGTACTGTGCAGTATATATACAGGAGGAGTACTGTGCAGTATATATACAGGAGGAGTACTGTGCAGTTATATACAGGAGGAGTACCTGTGCAGTATATAATATATATACAGGAGGAGTACTGTGCAGTGTATATATACAGGAGGAGTACTGTGCAGTGTATATATACAGGAGGAGTACTGTGCAGTGTATATACAGGAGGAGTACTGTGCAGTATATATACAGGAGGAGTACTGTGCAGATATATACAGGAGGAGTACTGTGCAGTATATATACAGGAGGAGGTACTGTGCAGTGTATATGCAGGGAGGAGTAATGTGCAGTATATATACAGGAGGAGTACTGTGCAGTGTATATGCAGGAGGAGTACTGTGCAGTATATATGCAGGAGGAGTACTGTGCAGTATATATACACAGGAGGAGTACTGTGCAGTATATACACAGGAGGAGTACTGTGCAGTATATATACACAGGAGGAGTACTGTGCAGTATATATACAGGAGGAGTACTGTGCAGTATATATACAGGAGGAGTACGGTGCAGCGTATACAGGATGAGTACTGTGCAGCGTATATACAGGAGGAGTACGGTGCAGCGTATATACAGGAGGAGTACTGTGCAGTGTATATACAGGAGGAGTACTGTGCAGTATATATATACAGGAGGAGTACTGTGCAGTATATATATACAGATGGAGTACTGTGCAGTATATATACAGGAGGAGTACTGTGCAGTATATATACAGGAGGAGTACTGTGCAGTATATATACAGGAGGAGTACTGTGCAGTATATATACACAGGAGGAGTACTGTGCAGTATATATACACAGGAGGAGTACTGTGCAGTATATATACAGGAGGAGTACTGTGCAGTGTATATACAGGAGGAGTACTGTGCAGTATATATATACAGGAGGAGTAGTACTGTGCAGTATATATACAGGAGGAGTACTGTGCAGTATATATACAGGAGGAGTAGTACTGTGCAGTATATATACAAAAGGAGTACTGTGCAGTATATATATACAGAAGGAGTACTGTGCAGTATATATACAGGAGGAGTACTGTGCAGTATATATATACAGGAGGAGTACTGTGCAGTATATATACAGGAGTAGTACTGTGCAGTATATATACAGGAGTAGTACTGTGCAGTGTATATACAGGAGGAGTACTGTGCAGTGTATATACAGGAGGAGTACTGTGCAGTATATATACAGGAGGAGTACTGTGCAGTGTATATACAGGAGGAGTACTGTGCAGTGTATATACAGGAGGAGTACTGTGCAGTATATATACAGGAGGAGTACTGTGCAGTATATATACAGGAGGAGTACTGTACAGTAATTTACAGGAGGAGCTACTGTGCAGTGTATATACAGGAGGAGTACTGTGCAGTGTATATACAGAGGAGTCACTGTGCAGTGTATATACAGGAGGAGTACTGTGCAGTGTATATACAGGAGGAGTACTGTGCAGTGTATATACAGGAGGAGTACTGTGCAGTATATATACAGGAGGAGTACTGTGCAGTGTATATACAGGAGGAGTACTGTGCAGTATATATACAGGAGTAGTACTGGCAGTAATATTATATATATATATATATATATATATACAGGAGGAGTACTGTGCAGTATATATACAGGAGGAGTACTGTGCAGTTTATATACAGGATGGAGTACTGTGTCAGTGTATAATATACAGGAGGAGTACTGTGCATGTATATATACAGGAGGAGTACTGTGCAGTATATATACAGGAGGAGTACTGTGCAGTGGATATGCAGGAGGAGTTACTGTGCAGTATATATACAGGAGGAGTACTGTGCAGTATATTACAGGAGGAGTAACTGTGCAGTATATATACAGGAGGAGTACTGTGCAGTATATATACAGGAGGAGTACTGTGCAGTATATATACAGGAGGAGTACTGTGGCAGTATATATACCAGGAGGAGTACTGTGCAGTATAGATACAGAGGAGGTACTGTGGCAGTATATATACAGGGGAGTAACTGTTGCCGTATATATACAGGAGGAGTACTGTGCAGCGTATATACAGGAGGAGTACTGTGCAGCGTATATACAGGAGGAGTACTGTGCAGCGTATATACAGGAGGAGTACTGTGCAGTGTATATACAGGAGGAGTACTGTGCAGTATATATACAGGAGTAGTACTGTGCAGTATATATATATATATATATACAGGAGGAGTACTGTGCAGTATATATACAGGAGGAGTACTGTGCAGTTTATATACAGGAGGAGTACTGTGCAGTGTATATATACAGGAGTACTGTGCAGTGTATATATACAGGAGGAGTACTGTGCAGTGTATATACAGGAGGAGTACTGTGCAGTATATATACAGGAGGAGTACTGTGCAGTATATATACACAGGAGGAGTACTGTGCAGTGTATATGCAGGAGGAGTACTGTGCAGTATATATACAGGAGGAGTACTGTGCAGTGTATATGCAGGAGGCTACTGTGCAGTATATATACAGGAGGAGTACTGTGCAGTATATATACACAGGAGGAGTACTGTGCAGTATATATACAGGAGGAGTACTGTGCAGTATATATACACAGGAGGAGTACTGTGCAGTATATTTACAGGAGGAGTACTGTGCAGTATATATACAGGAGGAGTACTGTGCAGCGTATATACAGGAGGAGTACTGTGCAGCGTATATACAGGAGGAGTACTGTGCAGTGTATATATACAGGAGGAGTACTGTGCAGTATATATATACAGGAGGAGTACTGTGCAGTATATATATACAGGAGGAGTACTGTGCAGTATATATACAGGAGGAGTAGTGTGCAGTGTATATATACAGGAGGAGTACTGTGCAGTGTATATACAGGAGGAGTACTGTGCAGTATATATACAGGAGGAGTACTGTGCAGTGTATATACAGGAGGAAGTACTGTGCAGTGGTATATATACAGGAGGAGTACTGTGCAGTATATATACACAGGAGGAGTACTGTGCAGTATATATACACAGGAGGAGTACTGTGCTATATATATTACACAGGAGGAGTACTGTGCAGTATATATACAGGAGGAGTACTGTGCAGTGTATATACAGGAGGAGTACTGTGCAGTGTATATACAGGAGGAGTACTGTGCAGTATATATATACAGGAGGAGTAGTACTGTGCAGTATATATACAGGAGGAGTACTGTGCAGTATATATACAGGAGGAGTAGTACTGTGCAGTGTATATACAGGAGGAGTAGTACTGTGCAGTGTATATACAGGAGGAGTAGTACTGTGCAGTATATATACAGGAGGAGGAGTACTGTGCAGTATATATACAGGAGGAGGAGTACTGTGCAGTATATATACAGGAGGAGGAGTACTGTGCAGTATATATACAGGAGGAGTACTGTGCAGTATATATACAGGAGGAGTACTGTGCAGTAATATACAGGGAGGAGTACTGTGCAGTATATATACAGGAGGAGGAGTACTGTGCAGTATATATACAGGAGGAGGAGTACTGTGCAGTATATACAGGAGGAGTACTGTGCAGTATATATACAGGAGGAGTACTGTGCAGTATATATACAGGAGGAGGAGTACCTGTGCAGTATATATACAGGAGGAGAGTACTGTGCGAGTATATATATAGGAGGAGTAATGTGCAGTATATAGTACGGAGGAGTACTGTACAGTATATATACAGGAGGAGTACTGTACAGTATATATACAGGAGGAGTACTGTGCAGTATATATACAGGAGGAGTACTGTGCAGTATATATACAGGAGGAGTACTGTGCGGTGGTTTCTCATTCACTATTTTCCTCATTGCTGTTTTAAGGCTCTTATATTGTCACCGCTTTAAGGGGCGTGGTTAGATCCTAGTCTAGGGGCGGGTCTCAGTTTCCATAGCCACAGGTTGGTTTGCTTGGATACCAGACCCGGAAGTAGCAGAAAGGTGAGCGCCCCGTGATACTGCTGGGTGTCGGGGCCCCTGAAGCAGGTGATACTGCTGGGTGTCGGGGCCCCTGAAGCAGGTGATACTGCTGGGTGTCGGGGCCCCTGAAGCAGGTGATACTGCTGGGTGTCGGGGCCCCTGAAGCAGGTGATACTGCTGGGTGTCGGGGCCCCTGGAGCAGGTGATGCTGCTGGGTGTCAGGGCCCCTGAAGCAGGTGATGCTGCTGGGTGTCAGGGCCCCTGAAGCAGGTGATGCTGCTGGGTGTCAGGGCCCCTGAAGCAGGTGATGCTGCTGGGTGTCAGGGCCCCGGGAGCAGGTGATGCTGCTGGGTGTCAGGGCCCCGGGAGCAGGTGATGCTGCTGGGTGTCAGGGCCCCGGGAGCAGGTGATGCTGCTGGGTGTCGGGGCCCCTGAAGCAGGTGATACTGCTGGGTGTCGGGGCCCCTGGAGCAGGTGATGCTGCTGGGTGTCAAGGCCCCGGGAGCAGGTGATGCTGCTGGGTGTCGGGGCCCCTGAAGCAGGTGATACTGCTGGGTGTCGGGGCCCCCTGAGCAGGTGATACTGCTGGGTGTCAGGGGCCCGGGAGCAGGTGATGCTGCTGGGTGTCGGGGCCCCTGAAGCAGGGGATACTGCTGGGTGTCGGGGGCCCCTGGAAGCAGGTGATGCTGCTGGGTGTCAGGGCCCCTGAAGCAGGTGATGCTGCTGGGTGTCAGGGCCCCTGAAGCAGGTGATGCTGCTGGGTGTCAGGGCCCCTGAAGCAGGTGATGCTGCTGGGTGTCAGGGCCCCGGGAGCAGGTTGATGTGCTGCTGGGTGTCAGGGCCCCGGGAGCAGGTGATGCTGCTGGGTGTCAGGGCCCCGGGAGCAGGTGATGCTGCTGGGTGTCCAGGGCCCCGGGAGCAGGTGATGCTGCTGGGTGTCAGGGCCCTGGAGCAGGTGATGCTGCTGGTGTCAGGGCCCCGGGAGCAGGTGATGCTGCTTGGGTGTCAGGGCCCCTGGAGCAGGTGATGCTGCTGGGTGTCAGGGCCCCTGAAGCAGGTGATGCTGCTGGGTGTCAGGGCCCCGGGAGCAGGTGATGCTGCTGGGTGTCAGGGCCCCGGGAGCAGGTGATGCTGCTGGGTGTCAGGGCCCCGGGAGCAGGTGATGCTGCTGGGTGTCAGGGCCCCGGGAGCAGGTGATGCTGCTGGGTGTCAGGGCCCCTGGAGCAGGTGATGCTGCTGGGTGTCAGGGCCCCGGGAGCAGGTGATGCTGCTTGGTGTCAGGGCCCCGGGAGCAGGTGATGCTGCTGGGTGTCAGGGCCCCGGGAGCAGGTGATGCTGCTGGGGTGTCAGGGCCCCGGGAGCAGGTGATGCTGCTGGGTGTCAGGGCCCCGGGAGCAGGTGATGCTGCTGGGTGTCAGGGCCCCGGGAGGAGGTGATGCTGCTGGGTGTCAGGGCCCCGGGAGCAGGTGATGCTGCTGGGTGTCAGGGCCCCGGGAGCAGGTGATGCTGCTGGGTGTCAGGGCCCGGGAGCAGGTGATGCGCTGGGTGTCAGGGCCCCGGGAGCAGGTGATGCTGCTGGGTGTCAGGGCCCCGGAGCAGGTGATGCTGCTGGGTGTCAGGGCCCCGGGAGCAGGTGATGCTGCTGGGTGTCAGGGGCCCCGGGAGCAGGTGATGCTGCTGGGTGGTCAGGGCCCCGGGAGCAGGTGATGCTGCTGGGTGTCAGGGCCCCTGGAGCAGGTGATGCTGCTGGGTGTCAGGGCCCCGGAGCAGGTGATGCTGCTGGGTGTCGGGGCCCCGGGAGCAGGTGATGCTGCTGGGTGTCGGGGCCCCTGAAGCAGGTGATGCTGCTGGGTGTCGGGGCCCCTGAAGCAGGTGATACTGCTGGGTGTCAGGGCCCCGGGAGCAGGTGATGCTGCTGGGTGTCAGGGCCCCGGGAGCAGGTGATGCTGCTGGGTGTCAGGGCCCCGGAAGCAGGTGATGCTGCTGGGTGTCAGGGCCCCGGGAGCAGGTGATGCTGCTGGGTGTCAGGGCCCCTGGAGCAGGTGATACTGCTGGGTGTCAGGGCCCCGGGAGCAGGTGATGCTGCTGGGTGTCAGGGCCCCGGGAGCAGGTGATGCTGCTGGGTGTCAGGGTCCCGGGAGCAGGTGATGCTGCTGGGTGTCCGGGCCCCGGATGTGGGTGATGCTGCTGGGTGTCAGGGCCCCGGGAGCAGGTGATGCTGCTTGGTGTCAGGGCCCCGGGAGCAGGTGATGCTGCTGGGTGTCAGGGCCCCGGGAGCAGGTGATACTGCTGGGTGTCAGGGCCCCGGGAGCAGGTGATGCTGCTGGGTGTCAGGGCCCCGGATGTGGGTGATGGGTGTCAGGGCCCCGGATGTGGGTGATGGGTGTCAGGGGGTTCTGAGGTCCAGGTTTAGATGCAGACTCCGCCCCCTCCTGTAACATTGATACTTTGTTGTTTTTGTAAATATTACATTGCATCAATAAGTTGTAACAGTTGAGTCTCGTCTTAAAGGGCCCTTCCTAGTGCGGCACTTGCTGTGGGTTCTCTGGGTCCCCGTGTGTGAGATCTGCCTCCGTTCACATGCAGTGCGGCCGCAGTAACGCCTGGTAGAGGAATGGCGCACACGTGAACCATGATCTAGTTCTGTCTTGTGTATGAGCCGTGAAGAGCGCCCCGGGTAACATGACTCGTGGCACACGTCCCACCGGCCGCTATGTTTGTACTGGTTTGGCGATACACGAGCCTCACCGTCGTCTTTTTTCCAGCGCTCAGATGTCGGTTTGAGATCTGCACTCTCTGGTTACATCTTATACTCCACTCACACCGAAAGCTGCAGGTTTCCTGTGACGGCAGTAGTGATAGTGGGCATCATTTATGTGGTGTTCTGAGTTATGTGCTGCTGTATTCTGCAGAGCGTTACACCCCAAACCTGATGTCGGGGGCCCATCATGCTGCAGCCCACCAGCGATCAGGACAGCGGTTATGGTGAATTTCTTGAGTCGCCCCCATCGCTGTGGAGCCTGGTGGAGGAGCAGGTGCCCCGGAGCGAGAGGGCCGAGATCAAGAGGATTCTGGGAGACGCCGCTGTGGACCTCAGCCTGGACCTACATGCAGAGGTAAGTGTGCGCAGAGGGCGGTATAAGGCTCTGCTTGTAGAGCTTCCCCGTACCTCGCTCACTGCCTTGCCCCCCTCCCCTGTACCGCGCTCACTGCCTTGCCCCCCTCCCCTGTACCGCGCTCACTGCCTTGCCCCCCTCCCCTGTACTGCGCTCACTGCCTTGCCCCCCTCCCCTGTACCGCGCTCACTGCCTTGCCCCCCTCCCCTGTACCGTGCTCACTGCCTTGCCCCCCTCCCCTGTACCGTGCTCACTGCTTTGCCCCCCTCCCCTGTACCGCAATCACTGCCTTGCCCCCCTCCCCTGTACCGCGCTCACTGCCTTGCCCCCCTCCCCTGTACCGTGCTCACTGCCTTGCCCCCCTCCCCTGTACCGTGCTCACTGCCTTGCCCCCTCCCCTGTACCGCGCTCACTGCCTTGCCCCCCTCCCCTGTACCGTGCTCACTGCCTTGCCCCCCTCCCCTGTACCACGCTCACTGCCTTGCCCCCCTCCCCTGTACTGCGCTCACTGCCTTGCCCCCCTCCCCTGTACCGCGCTCACTGCCTTGCCCCCCTCCCCTGTACCGCGCTCACTGCCTCGCCCCCCTCCCGTGTACCGCGCTCACTGCCTTGCCCCCCTCCCCTGTACCGCGCTCACTGCCTTGCCCCCCTCCCCTGTACCGCGCTCACTGCCTTGCCCCCTCCCCTGTACTGCGCTCACTGCCTTGCCCCCCTCCCCTGTACCGCGCTCACTGCCTTGCCCCCCCCTCCCCTGTACCGCGCTCACTGCCTTGCCCCCCTCCCCTGTACCGCGCTCACTGCCTTGCCCCCCTCCCCTGTACCGCGCTCACTGCCTTGCCCCCCTCCCCTGTACCGCGCTCACTGCCTTGCCCCCTCCCCTGTACCGCGCTCACTGCCTTGCCCCCTCTCCCCTGTACCGCGCTCACTGCCTTGCCCCCTCTCCCCTGTACCGCGCTCACTGCCTTGCCCCCTCTCCCCTGTACCGCGCTCACTGCCTTGCCCCCTCTCCCCTGTACCGCGCTCACTGCCTTGCCCCCTCTCCCCTGTACCGCGCTCACTGCCTTGCCCCCTCTCCCCTGTACCGCGCTCACTGCCTTGCCCCCTCCCCTGTACCGCGCTCACTGCCTTGCCCCCCTCCCCTGTACCGCGCTCACTGCCTTGCCCCCTCCCCTGTACCGCGCTCACTGCCTTGCCCCCCCTCCCCTGTACCGCGCTCACTGCCTTGCCCCCCTCCCCTGTACCGCGCTCACTGCCTTGCCCCCCTCCCCTGTACCGCGCTCACTGCCTTGCCCCCCCCTCCCCTGTACCGCGCTCACTGCCTTGCCCCCCCCTCCCCTGTACCACGCTCACTGCCTTGCCCCCCTCCCCTGACAGCCGCCACCGCTCATCACAGAGGAAGACGAGGGATCTTCTGACGGGTTCCAGTGTCTGCCCCCCCACCCCCAGAATGAATATTTGGCAGAGCCCGCTGTCTATGGGCAGCTCCCTCCACCTGTATCATTAGCCACCCGCATCCTCCACCACCGCCCCGTCTGTCTGCAGAAGCAAGGATCTGCCTTGTCACAGTCACTGAAGGGTTAAGACGTGTACATCTGCAGTGGCCAGGATTTGCTGGAAGAATTCACATCTATTTTCTTGGAAGAATGTTTTGAGTTTTCCTAGAATTGGCCTGAAACCTGATCCCAGCACAAAGAAGGACACTGTGGTCTGCTCCCACTGCGGAGTCTGCTCCTGTGCAGTGTACTGGTATATGGGGCCTGCTCCTGTGCAGTGTACTGGTATATGGGGCCTGCTCCTGTACAGTGTGTACTGGTATATAGGGCCTGCTCCTGTACAGCGTGTACTGGTATATGGGGCCTGCTCCTGTGCAGTGCACTGGTATATGGGGCCTGCTCCTGTACAGTGTGTACTGGTATATGGGGCCTGCTCCTGTACAGCGTGTACTGGTATATGGGGCCTGCTCCTGTGCAGTGTACTGGTATATGGGGCCTGCTCCTGTACAGTGTGTACCGGTATATGGGGCCTGCTCCTGTACAGTGTGTACTGGTATATGGGGCTTGCTCCTGTACAGTGTGTACTGGTATATGGGGCCTGCTCCTGTACAGTGTGTACTGGTATATGGGCCTGCTCCTGTACAGTGTGTACTGGTATATGGGGCCTGCTCCTGTGCAGTATACTGGTATATGGGGCCTGCTCCTGTACAGTGTGTACTGGTATATAGGGCCTGCCTCCTGTAACAGCGTGTACTGGTATATGGGCCTGCTCCTGTACAGTGTGTACTGGTATATGGGGCCTGCTCCTGTACAGTGTGTACTGGTATATGGGGCCTGCTCCTGTACAGTGTACCGGTATATGGGGCCTGCTCCTGTACAGTGTGTACTGGTATATGGGGCCTGCTCCTGTACAGTGTGTACCGGTATATGGGGCCTGCTCCTGTACAGTGTGTACTGGTATATGGGGCCTGCTCCTGTACAGTGTACCGGTATATGGGCCTGCTCCTGTACAGTGTGTACTGGTATATGGGGCCTGCTCCTGTACAGTGTGTACTATATGGGGCCTGCTCCTGTACAGTGTGTACTGGTATATGGGGCCTGCTCCTGTGCAGTGTACTGGTATATGGGGCCTGCTCCTGTACAGTGTGTACTGGTATATGGGCCTGCTCCTGTACAGTGTGTACTGGTATATGGGGCCTGCTCCTGTGCAGTGTACTGGTATATGGGGCCTGCTCCTGTACGTGTGTACTGGTATATGGGCCTGCTCTGTACGTGTGTACTGGTATATGGGGCCTGCTCTGTACAGTGTGTACTGGTATATGGGGCCTGCTCCTGTACAGTGTGTACGGTATATGGGGCCTGCTGTACAGTGTGTACGGTATATGGGGCCTGCTCCTGTACAGTGTGTACCGGTATATGGGGCCTGCTCTGTACAGTGTGTACTGGTATATGGGGCCTGCTCCTGTACAGTGTGTACGGTATATGGGCCTGCTCCTGTACAGTGTGTACTGGTATATGGGGCCTGCTCCTGTACAGTGTGTACTGGTATATGGGGCCTGCTCCTGTACAGTGTGTACCGGTATATGGGGCCTGCTCCTGTACAGTGTGTACCGGTATATGGGGCCTGCTCCTGTACAGTGTGTACCGGTATATGGGGCCTGCTCCTGTACAGTGTGTACCGGTATATGGGGCCTGCTCCTGTACAGTGTGTACCGGTATATGGGGCCTGCTCCTGTACAGTGTGTACTGGTATATGGGGCCTGCTCCTGTACAGTGTGTACTGGTATATGGGGCCTGCTCCTGTACAGTGTGTACTGGTATATGGGGCCTGCTCCTGTACAGTGTGTACCGGTATATGGGGCCTGCTCCTGTACAGTGTGTACTGGTATATGGGGCTTGCTCCTGTACAGTGTACTGGTATATGGGGCCTGCTCCTGTACAGTGTGTACTGGTATATGGGGCCTGCTCCTGTACAGTGTGTACTGGTATATGGGGCCTGTTCCTGTACAGTGTGTACTGGTATATGGGGCCTGCTCCTGTACAGTGTGTACTGGTATATGGGGCCTGCTCCTGTACAGTGTGTACTGGTATATGGGGCCTGCTCCTGTACAGTGTGTACTGGTATATGGGGCCTGCTCCTGTACAGTGTGTACTGGTATATGGGGCCTGCTCCTGTACAGTGTGTACCGGTATATGGGGCCTGCTCCTGTACAGTGTGTACCGGTATATGGGGCCTGCTCCTGTACAGTGTGTACCGGTATATGGGGCCTGCTCCTGTACAGTGTGTACCGGTATATGGGCCTGCTCCTGTACAGTGTGTACTGGTATATGGGGCCTGCTCCTGTACAGTGTGTACTGGTATATGGGGCCTGCTCCTGTGCAGTGTACTGGTATATGGGGCCTGCTCCTGTACAGTGTGTACTGGTATATGGGGCCTGCTCCTGTGCAGTGTACTGGTATATGGGGCCTGCTCCTGTACAGTGTGTACCGGTATATGGGGCCTGCTCCTGTACAGTGTGTACCGGTATATGGGGCCTGCTCCGTTCTCTGGTGTCGGTTGATGGAGTTGCTCCAGGCAGCAGGGACCGGAGGGTCTTCCACACATCTGCAGGTGCAGAGTGGAAGACATGAGGACCACAACCCCCATCATAGCAGTGCTCACTGAGCTTACTGGTGTGGGACAGAATGTAGCAACCAAGACACAGCAGCATCCAGAAGGATTTAGAGCCCCCCATAGACCCTCACATTATATCCTGGGTCCTCAGGAGCCTCATGTGGCCCCTGGGTCTGCAGTCTTTCCTTTTGTGTTTGTTTTGTATACTAGGTGGTCTTTGGTACTCATGTGGCCCCCGACCCTTCAGTATGTCCTCTGTGGTATCTGGTGCTCATGTGGCCCCCGGCCCTGCAGTATGTCCTGTGTGGTATCTGGCGCTCATGTGGCCCCTGGCCCCGCAGTATGTACTCTGTGGTATCTGGCGCTCATGTGGCCCCCGGCCCCGCAGTATGTCCTCTGTGGTATCTGGCGCTCATGTGGCCCCCGGCCCCGCAGTATGTCCTCTGTGGTATCTGGCGCTCATGTGGCCCCCGGCCCCGCAGTATGTCCTCTGTGGTATCTGGTGCTCATGTGGCCCCCGGCCCTGCAGTATGTCCTGTGTGGTATCTGCTGCTCATGTGGCCCCCGGCCCTGCAGTATGTCCTCTGTGGTATCTGGCGCTCATGTGGCCCCCGGCCCTGCAGTATGTCCTCTGTGGTATCTGGCGCTCATGTGGCCCCCGGCCCTGCAGTATGTCTTATGTGGTATCTGGCGCTCATGTGGCCCCTGGCCCCGCAGTATGTCCTGTGTGGTATCTTGTGGTCATGTGGCCCCCGGCCCTGCAGTATGTCCTGTGTGGTATCTGCTGCTCATGTGGCCCCCGGCCCTGCAGTATGTCCTCTGTGGTATCTGCTGCTCATGTGGCCCCTGGCCCCGCAGTATGTCCTGTGTGGTATCTGGCGCTCATGTGGCCCCTGGGTCTGCAGTCTTTCCTTTTGTGTTTGTTTTGTATACTAGGTGGTCTTTGGTACTCATGTGGCCCCCGACCCTTCAGTATGTCCTCTGTGGTATCTGGTGCTCATGTGGCCCCCGGCCCTGCAGTATGTCCTGTGTGGTATCTGGCGCTCATGTGGCCCCCGGCCCTGCAGTATGTCCTCTGTGGTATCTGGCGCTCATGTGGCCCCTGGCCCCGCAGTATGTCCTCTGTGGTATCTGGTGCTCATGTGGCCCCCGGCCCTGCAGTATGTCCTCTGTGGTATCTGGCGCTCATGTCTCGCACTCTGTCTGTAGGTCGAGGTTCTCCTGGAGCTGTGGAGAGACGCCCGGTCCTCCTGTCCATCCGCCGTCCAGAGCTCCCCCTCCAGCGGCTCCATCCTGGCCGACCCCCCGCTGATAAAGGACATGGTGACCCAGGAGATCCGAATGCTGCTCCTCAGTGTGAGGACGAAGGCTCGGCACCACGGACTGTGAGTATCTGGGTCCAGCCTTACCCCTCCCCCATAGCAAATAGCGCTTCGGGGTGTAGCGATGGTTGTACCTCTACCACAAGACCCTAGTGTGATAACTGGCCATGGCAGGGTTACCCCTCTGCCCCCCCCCCATATGACATGGGGGGGGACCCCGAAACTGGACCCCCACCTGTCCGGGGAATGGGTCACACAGAGCGCTGTTGATGGCGGTGGGACGAGCACAATCACACGCCCTCATATATGCATCTATGGCGCGTGCAGCTGGTGAGGTTCTGGGGGTCAGTAGGAATGTCGTGGCGTCATCTCCACACATTTACTGCAGAACCGTCTCCAGAACAACTGGTCCGCTCACGAAAAAATGCGGCGTAAATGTGGACTCCTCGCTGTGTCCGCCGCCTGTAAGCTCCACCCACTTCCAATACAATAGTTTGCTAATTGGTTATTTCATAGCAACCAGGCCTCGGCATGAGGCATGCATCCTGGGGACAATGCAGGGTTAGAGCACCTCTGTGTCTTACTGCCCACCCTCGTCACGCCGCCTCGCTCCTCCGAGACGCCACAACAGTAACAATAGCAGGAATTTCTACAGGGAACTTCTAGGTTTGTGGATCCATTTGATGAGTGTTTTTAGTGGCTGGGAAAGTCGCTGTCACCCCCACAGAGTGATGGATCCTCGTCTAATAAGACATTCCCGGACAATGGGCGTCACCTGCGGCAGCACCAGGGCCACGCTGCTTCCCCCAGCTTCTGTGTGGAAGCAAAAGCCGTAAATCAATAAACTGAGCCCATTGTGTCTGTGATTTATCCAACGAAGACAATACGACTCCTGCCAACCCCCAGAGATGTGTAGAGGAGCAACCTGGAGATGTGTGACCCCCAGAGATGTGTAGAGGAGCAACCTGGAGATGTGTGACCCCCAGAGATGTGTAGAGAGGAGCAACCTGGAGATGTGTGACCCCCAGAGATGTGTAGAGGAGCAACCTGGAGATGTGTGACCCCCAGAGATGTTTAGAGAGGAGCAACCTGGAGATGTGTGACCCCCCCAGAGATGTGTAGAGGAGCAACCTGGAGATGTGTGACCCCCAGAGATGTGTAGAGGAGCAACCTGGAGATGTGTGACCCCCAGAGATGTGTAGAGGAGCAACCTGGAGATGTGTGACCCCCAGAGATGTGTAGAGAGGAGCAACCTGGAGATGTGTGACCCCCCCAGAGATGTGTAGAGAGGAGCAACCTGGAGATGTGTGACCCCCCAGAGATGTGTAGAGAGGAGCAACCTGGAGATGTGTGACCCCCAGAGATGTGTAGAGAGGAGCAACCTGGAGATGTGTGACCCCCCAGAGATGTGTAGAGAGGAGCAACCTGGAGATGTGTGACCCCCCCAGAGATGTGTAGAGAGGAGCAACCTGGATATGTGTGACCCCCCCCAGAGATGTGTAGAGAGGAGCAACCTGGAGATGTGTGACCCCCCAGAGATGTGTAGAGAGGAGCAACCTGGAGATGTGTGACCCCCCAGAGATGTGTAGAGGAGCAACCTGGAGATGTGTGACCCCCAGAGATGTGTAGAGAGGAGCAACCTGGATATGTGTGACCCCCAGAGATGTGTAGAGAGGAGCAACCTGGAGATGTGTGACCCCCAGAGATGTGTAGAGAGGAGCAACCTGGAGATGTGACCCCCAGAGATGTGTAGAGAGGAGCAACCTGGAGATGTGTGACCCCCAGAGATGTGTAGAGAGGAGCAACCTGGAGATGTGTGACCCCCAGAGATGTGTAGAGAGGAGCAACCTGAAGATGTGTGACCCCCAGAGATGTGTAGAGAGGAGCAACCTGGAGATGTGACCCCCAGAGATGTGTAGAGAGGAGCAACCTGGAGATGTGCCCCCCAGAGGTGTGTAGAGAGGAGCAACCTGGAGATGTGTGACCCCCAGAGATGTGTAGAGAGGAGCAACCTGGAGATGTGTGACCCCCAGAGACGTGTAGAGAGGACCTCCCTGGAGATGTGCCCCCCCCCCCTCCCCCAGAGATGTGTAGAGAGGAGCAACCTGGAGATGTGCCCCCCCAGAGGTGTGTAGAGAGGAGCAACCTGGAGATGTGTAACCCCCAGAGATGTGTAGAGAGGAGCAACCTGGAGATGTGTGACCCCCAGAGATGTGTAGAGAGGAGCAACCTGGAGATGTGTAGAGAGGAGCAACCTGGAGATGTGACCCCCAGAGATGTGTAGAGAGGAGCAACCTGGAGATGTGCCCCCCAGAGGTGTGTAGAGAGGAGCAACCTGGAGATGTGTGACCCCCAGAGATGTGTAGAGAGGAGCAACCTGGAGATGTGTGACCCCCAGAGACGTGTAGAGAGGACCTCCCTGGAGATGTGCCCCCCCCCCCCTCCCCCAGAGATGTGTAGAGAGGAGCAACCTGGAGATGTGCCCCCCCAGAGGTGTGTAGAGAGGAGCAACCTGGAGATGTGTAACCCCCAGAGATGTGTAGAGAGGAGCAACCTGGAGATGTGTGACCCCCAGAGATGTGTAGAGAGGAGCAACCTGGAGATGTGTAGAGAGGAGCAACCTGGAGATGTGTAACCCCCAGAGGTGTGTAGAGAGGAGCAACCTGGAGATGTGTGACCCCCAGAGATGTGTAGAGAGGAGCAACCTGGAGATGTGTGACCCCCAGAGATGTGTAGAGAGGAGCAACCTGGAGATGTGTAGAGAGGAGCAACCTGGAGATGTGTAGAGAGGAGCAACCTGGAGATGTGTAGAGAGGAGCAACCTGGAGATGTGTAGAGAGGATAGAGAGGAGCAACCTGGAGATGTGTAGAGAGGAGCAACCTGGAGATGTGTAGAGAGGAGCAACCTGGAGATGTGTAGAGAGGAGCAACCTGGAGATGTGTAGAGAGGAGCAACCTGGAGATGTGTAGAGAGGAGCAACCTGGAGATGTGTAGAGAGGAGCAACCTGGAGATGTGTGACCCCCAGAGATGTGTAGAGAGGAGCAACCTGGAGATGTGTGACCCCCAGAGATGTGTAGAGAGGAGCAACCTGGAGATGTGTGACCCCCAGAGATGTGTAGAGAGGAGCAACCTGGAGATGTGTGACCCCCAGAGATGTGTAGAGAGGACCCTCCTGGAGATGTGCCCCCCCAACGAAGACAATAGGACTCCTGCCAACCCCCAGGACCTCCCTGTAGTACAAAAACTACCCTCTTATAATGTGTGCCAGTACAAAAACTACCAACTTACTTTTCAGATCATACACCCATATCAAACCTCTTAGACCCCCATATCAAACCTCTGATGAGACATGCCCCATCTCAGACCTCAGATCAGACCCTCTCAGACCCCTATAAGACCTCCAGATGCCCATATCATACCTCAGACTGGACCCCTATATTAGACCTCAGACCAGACCTCCAGACCCCTATATTAGACCTCAGACCAGACCTCCAGACCCCCATATTAGACCACCATTAGACTTCCAGACCCCCATATTAGACCTCAGGCTAGACCCCCATTAGACATCCTGATCCCCATATTAGACCTCAGACTAGACCACCAATTAGACCTCCAGACCCCCATATCAGAACTCCATTAGACCTCAGGCCCCCATTAGACTTCCAGACGCCCATATCAAACCAGACCTTGATCAGTGGGGACCTGATCAGACCTCAGATTAGACTTTAAAATAACCTACCTCTCCTGCTCTGCCGCCACTCTCCATGTCTGGCGGTTTCCCCTGCCCTCTTGCTGTTTTTGGGGCCCGCGCTACACAGTCACCTGACTGCCTGCAGCGTCCGGTCAGAGTACGCTCTGTACATTCTGATGCTGTAGGCAGCCATGACACAGCAGCGCGGGACCTGAGAAGAGCGAGCAGGGAGGAGGGGTGAGTACAGCGCTCACAGCACTTCACTCCCCCACCTCCTGCAGACTAGTGACCACTTCCATAATTGTCCACTGCATCTTATAAAGGGAAATGTACAGCGCCACTGGCAAGGGGGCTGTCACGACCATGGTCATGTATCTGCATGCTGTTGCCTGTGGTCTGGTTTGATTGTTCAACCACAGGTGAGGGCCGCTAGTATGTTGCCTCACTTGTGGTTGCCGCTGGCAACATGTTGTTATTGTCAATATAGCAGCCTGAGCCGGTGCTAGGCTGCTTGCTGCTATGTGCATGCGGTTGCACCTGGCAACCTCTCTTTATAGGTGTGCCTTTTATCCGTTTGGTGTGCACGGGGTGTTGTGTATGTGCACTGTGTTGTTCCGTCACTTGTGGTTGTCTGCGGCAACGTGTTCTTTGTGTACATGTGGTGGCAGTATCTCGGCCTTCTGGCTGGCTCCCAGGACATAGTTGCCATGTCGTTGCCGGCGGTAACAGCTGCTGTGTGATAGGTGTTTGTTCACTTCCCCTTTATGTGGCTGTTTTCTCAGGCCTGGTGTAGGAAGGGTTAAATCCCTTCTGTGTGTGTAAACACTGGGTGTGTCTGTGTGGGTGTGGCTACATGGGCCTATATAGCCTCTGCTGAGAGCAGTAGTCAGAGGGGTACTTCAGCCATGGTCTGCTGGAGTCGTCCTCCTACTGTATACCATCTGCCAGTGAGGGCCACCCTTGTGGTCATAGATGTTTATACGTTAAGTTGATGTTGTATTCCTTTTGTTATTTAATGCAGCTATGGATCTGGGTTCCTGTGTGTGTGTATGTGTGTTGGCTGTGTCCAGGGGCGTAGCGATAGGGGGTGCAGAGGTAGCAGTTGCTACCGGGCCCAGGAGCCTGAGGGGCCCAAAGACCCTTGTGCCACATAAGACACTGGCATTATAGAAAGTGCATGCTGGTCAATTTACACCTCTGGCTGGAGGGAAGGGGCTAGGTGAAGAATTTGGCATGAGGGGGTGCCCTTTCAATGTTTGCCTCAGGCAACAGGAAGGCTACGTGCTCTCCTGCCCCTTTCCAACAAGCACTGAGGAAAGGGGGGCCCAATTTGAACTCTTGCACTAGGGCCCATGAGCTTTTAGCTACGCCCCTGGCTGTGTCCATTTAAGTATGGTGTGGACATCAGCGTGTCAGCACAGGGATCCAGTCAGCAAGGCTGTGGCAGGTAGGTGGAACTAGTGCAGTTCACCTGCCATATCCATAGGTCTGTTTTTGTACCCCTTTTCCTTGCAGCTTGGCCAGTGAGACTCCTGTTCCTCCGTGCCTAGGAGGAACAGGTCGTCTTACCCTGCTCCTTGTTCCAGGGCAATCCTGAGGGCTAGCAGGGACTATTAGGTTCCGGTGTATGAGCCCTCCCACCATCAGGGTTGGCTCATGTGGTTAGGAGTTACGGTCAGATTAGGGATGCGATAGGAGGTGACCTGCTCCCTAATTCTGTTGTCCTGGCCAAGCAGCCAATAACCTCTTCTGGCATCGCACGGCTGAGGGTTTTCCCCATCCTCAGCCGTGACAGGGGCCCTGCAGGCCCCTTTGGCTTCGGGGTCCGGTTGCAACTGCGACCGCTACGACCCCTATAGCTACAGCAGTGATCACCAACATATTAAGCAGCGCTTTACAATCAGGGGGTTCATGTACAAACCGAATCATACTTTACATAGCAACAAACAAGTCAACAATTAAAACAAGAGGAGTGAGGACCTGATTACAAGAGCTTACAATCTATGAGGAGATAGATGAGCAAGGACCTGATCACAAGAGCTTACAATCTATGAGGAGATAGATGAGCAAGGACCTGATCACAAGAGCGTACAATCTATGAGGAGACGCAAGAGGAGCAAGGACCTGATCACAAGAGCTTACAATCTATGAGGAGACACAAGAGAAGTGAGGACCCTGATAACAAGAGCTTACAATCAAAGTAGGAACAGGGTGGAGATGTCTAGCGGTTAGACAGATAGATGACCCTGGCTGCTGCGTTCAGGATTGGTTGGAGAGGGAAAGTTTGGTGAGTAGGAGGCCGGTTAGTAATAAGTTACAGTAGTCGAGACGGAAATGGAACAGAGTTACAATGAGAGTTTTTGTTTCCACAGTAAGCAAGGGCGGATTCTAGAGATGCTTTTGAGGTGCAGGTGGCATGCTGCCTCAGATATAACAGAGACAGGGGGCATGCTGCCTCGGAGTGATGGCAGTGCCACACACTGAAAGGGAGATATCCGGTTTGGGTAGGTTAGTAAATGGAGAAAACACAAGTTTACAAGAGAGAGGACATGATGTTAGAGACAGCGAAAGACAGTAACAGGAGGAGGTGGGAGGGAATGGGGTTAGTAGTTCATGTGGTAGGGCGAGAAGAGGAGCCTGGAGAAGGGCTGGAGGAGGTGTGAGGGAATAGTATCAGTCATGCGTATGGTAGGGTGAGAAGAGGGGCTGGAGGAGGTGTGAGGGAATAGTGAGAAGTGGAGAGAAGTGGAGCCTGGAGAGGGGCTGGAGGAGGTGTGAGGGAATAGTGTCAGTCGTGCATGTGGTAGGGTGAGAAGAGGGGCTGGAGGAGGTGTGAGGGAATAGTGAGAAGTGGAGCCTGGAGAGGGGCTGGAGGAGGTGTGAGGGAATAGTGTCAGTCGTGCGTGTGGTAGGGTGAGAAGAGGAGCCTGGAGAGGGGCTGGAGGAGGTGTGAGGGAATAGTGTCAGTCGTGCGTGTGGTAGGGTGTGAAGAGGAGCCTGGAGAGGGGCTGGAGGAGGTGTGAGGGAATAGGGTCAGTCGTGCGTGTGGTAGGGTGAGAAGAGGAGCCTGGAGAGGGGCTGGAGGAGGTGTGAGGGAATAGGGTCAGTCGTGCGTGTGGTAGGGTGAGAAGAGGAGCCTGGAGAGGGGCTGGAGGAGGTGTTAGGGAATAGTGTCAGTCGTGCGTGTGGTAGGGTGAGAAGAGGAGCCTGGAGAGGGGCTGGAGGAGGTGTGAGGGAATAGGGTCAGTCGTGCGTGTGGTAGGGTCAGAAGAGGAGCCTGGAGAGGGGCTGGAGGAGGTGTGAGGGAATAGTGTCAGTCGTGCGTGTGGTAGGGTGAGAAGAGGAGCCTGGAGAGGGGCTGGAGGAGGTGTGAGGGAATAGTGTCGGTCGTGCGTGTGGTAGGGTGAGAAGAGGAGCCTGGAGAGGGGCTGGAGGAGGTGTGAGGGAATAGTGTCGGTCGTGCGTGTGGTAGGTCAAGAAGAGGAGCCTGGAGAGGGGCTGGAGGAGGTGTGAGGGAATAGGGTCAGTCGTGCATGTGGTAGGTCAAGAAGAGGAGCCTGGAGAGGGGCTGGAGGAGGTGTGAGGGAATAGTGTCAGTCATGCGTATGGTAGGGTGAGAAGAGGAGCCTGGAGAGGGGCTGGAGGAGGTGTGAGGGAATAGTGTCAGTCGTGCGTGTGGTAGGGTGAGAAGAGGAGCCTGGAGAGAGGCTGGAGGAGGTGTGAGGGAATAGGGTCAGTCGTGCATGTGGTAGGTCAAGAAGAGGAGCCTGGAGAGGGGCTGGAGGAGGTGTGAGGGAATAGTGTCAGTCATGCGTATGGTAGGGTGAGAAGAGGAGCCTGGAGAGGGGGCTGGAGGAGGTGTGAGGGAATAGTGTCAGTCGTGCGTGTGGTAGGGTGAGAAGAGGAGCCTGGAGAGGGGCTGGAGGAGGTGTGAGGGAATAGTGTCAGTCGTGCGTGTGGTAGGGTGAGAAGAGGAGCCTGGAGAGAGGCTGGAGGAGGTGTGAGGGAATAGGGTCAGTCGTGCATGTGGTAGGTCAAGAAGAGGAGCCTGGAGAGGGGCTGGAGGAGGTGTGAGGGAATAGTGTCAGTCATGCGTATGGTAGGGTGAGAAGAGGAGCCTGGAGAGGGGCTGCAGGAGGTGTGAGGGAATAGTGTCAGTCGTGCGTGTGGTAGGGTGAGAAGAGGAGCCTGGAGACGGGCTGGAGGAGGTGTGAGGGAATAGTGTCAGTCGTGCGTGTGGTAGGTCAAGAAGAGGAGCCTGGAGAGGGGCTGGAGGAGGTGTGAGGGAATAGGGTCAGTCGTGCATGTGGTAGGTCAAGAAGAGGAGCCTGGAGAGGGGCTGGAGGAGGTGTTAGGGAATAGTGTCAGTCGTGCGTATGGTAGGGTGAGAAGAGGAGCCTGGAGAGGGGCTGGAGGAGGTGTGAGGGAATAGGGTCAGTCGTGCATGTGGTAGGTCAAGAAGAGGAGCCTGGAGAGGGGCTGGAGGAGGTGTGAGGGAATAGTGTCAGTCGTGCGCGTGGTAGGGTGAGAAGAGGAGCCTGGAGAGGGGCTGGAGGAGGTGTGAGGGAATGGTGTCAGTCGTGCGTGTGGTAGGTCAAGAAGAGGAGCCTGGAGAGGGGCTGGAGGAGGTGTGAGGGAATAGTGTCAGTCATGCGTGTGGTAGGGTGAGAAGAGGAGCCTGGAGAGGGGCTGGAGGAGGTGTGAGGGAATAGTGTCAGTCGTGCGCGTGGTAGGGTGAGAAGAGGAGCCTGGAGAGGGGCTGGAGGAGGTGTGAGGGAATAGTGTCGGTCGTGCGTGTGGTAGGTCAAGAAGAGGAGCCTGGAGAGGGGCTGGAGGAGGTGTCAGGGAATAGGGTCAGTCGTGCATGTGGTAGGTCAAGAAGAGGAGCCTGGAGAGGGGCTGGAGGAGGTGTGAGGGAATAGTGTCAGTCATGCGTATGGTAGGGTGAGAAGAGGAGCCTGGAGAGGGGCTGGAGGAGGTGTGAGGAAATAGTGTCAGTCGTGTGTGTGGTAGGGTGAGAAGAGGAGCCTGGAGAGAGGCTGGAGGAGGTGTGAGGGAATAGGGTCAGTCGTGCATGTGGTAGGTCAAGAAGAGGAGCCTGGAGAGGGGCTGGAGGAGGTGTGAGGGAATAGTGTCAGTCTTGCGTATGGTAGGGTGAGAAGAGGAGCCTGGAGAGGGGCTGCAGGAGGTGTGAGGGAATAGTGTCAGTCGTGCGTGTGGTAGGGTGAGAAGAGGAGCCTGGAGACGGGCTGGAGGAGGTGTGAGGGAATAGTGTCAGTCGTGCGTGTGGTAGGTCAAGAAGAGGAGCCTGGAGAGGGGCTGGAGGAGGTGTGAGGGAATAGTGTCAGTCGTGCATGTGGTAGGGTGAGAAGAGGAGCCTGGAGACGGGCTGGAGGAGGTGTGAGGGAATAGTGTCAGTCGTGCGTGTGGTAGGTCAAGAAGAGGAGCCTGGAGAGGGGCTGGAGGAGGTGTGAGGGAATAGTGTCAGTCGTGCGCGTGGTAGGGTGAGAAGAGGAGCCTGGAGAGGGGCTGGAGGAGGTGTGAGGGAATAGTGTCAGTCATGCGTGTGGTAGGTCAAGAAGAGGGGCTGGAGGAGGTGTGAGGGAATAGTGTCAGTCGTGCGTGTGGTAGGGTGAGAAGAGGGGCTGGAGGAGGTGTGAAGGAATAGTGTCAGTCGTGCGTGTGGTAGGGTGAGAAGAGGGGCTGGAGGAGGTGTGAAGGAATAGTGTCAGTCGTGCGTGTGGTAGGTCAAGAAGAGGGGCTGGAGGAGGTGTGAGGGAATAGTGTCAGTCGTGCGTGTGGTAGGGTGAGAAGAGGAGAGAAGCTTGGAGACTTCTGTGAGATGGGGGGAAGAGAACAATGATGCCTGGAGACTGGGAACGAACTTCATGCCAGATATTATAAATTTTATCTTTGAAATAGGTGGCCACATCTTCAGCACAGAAGTATATAGAGGACCCTCCACCCCCCCCCCCCCCCCAGTGGTATATAGAAGTAACCCCAAGAGATATGGCAGTAAACAGTAGATGGAGGACCCCGCACACCACACAGGAGCCCTGCACTCTGGACTAGGATAGCTAGTAGCCATCTAACAGAGGGACACTCTGTAATTATAGCATCTTATGAGTAATAGATTAGCGGAGGCCGATCCCGTCTGATCTCTTTATCCTCTTTACTGGTAATTAACCCAGGTGGATTTTATTCGCCGCGAGCCACTGACACCACATATCAAATATAACACGTATGCACATGTAACATGTATAACACATGGTAACGTAGTATGTAAGACTGAAGAAAGACATCAGTTACCCCCCCCCCATGAGGTAGAAGCGAATTTTCCTAATCTTGGAGTAACTTGGTCTCACTGCTCGTACAGTAAAGAACATTGTTCTGTGTTGCTGTAGAACCCTCCTTTCCTCCATAGAGGCCGCCCCTCGGCCGTCCTGTGTGTGAAGGGGTGATGGAGCAGCGCAGTGGCTCTGGGGTTTGCACTGGTGCCTTGAGTTCAAATCTGACGAAGGGCAATATCTGCATGAAGTTTGTATGTTCTTTCCATGTTTGCGTGGTTTCCTGCCATACAGCAAAGACTTACTGACGGGGACCCTACAGCAGGATGTGCGCTCCACTGGGGACGGCTGGGCTTCAGAAAGTCTGCAGTCGCTGCACAATATGTTGGTGCTATGGAAATAAGATGATGGGAGTGATGTACATTAGGTCACCCCTCTGCCATCTTTTTTCCAGCACATGTATTTGTCTGTCTGGAGCCGGTGTCACATTTGTCTTTTTATCACAGAGACGAGGACCAGGCTGTGTCTAAATACAACCCCAGGGTGGTGAGCTTTGTGATAGGGACAGCGGGGAGGCCGGAGAGCAGAGCAAGGAGCAGCGAAAGCAGATGGAGTCGCCCACCATCGGGGTGCAGAGCCGTCAGTGAGCGGTGAGTACAATCCTAGGACATGAGAGATCCTGGAACTAGAAGGGAGCCAGGAATGAAAGGTTGCTGGAAACATAAGGGATCCTTGGAATATGAAGAATACTAGGAAAAGGAGGGATTTGGGAATAATAAGGATTATGGGACATGATGAATCTTTGAAACATGAAGAAGCTAGGGGCATGTGGCCATTCCTGGAGCTGTTCAGGTCCTCAGATATGGTGGATCATGAGGGATCTGGTCTTGTGATCATTCCTGGAGCTGCAGACCCCACTATTGTGTGTATTTTGGTGCTTCCCTTTGTCCTCCCGAAGCTCATATTCCTGTGTTCTCCCTTCACAGGTCCTTCTCCTCGCTCTCCACCAGCTCCAGCATAGAAGACGACCTGGAGGAATTGAAGGACAAGCTACAAATATCTCACATTGATGAAGTGATACTTCACCTTCGGTGAGTACTACTAGCCCCAGCCATATTATATCAGCCCTCTTGCTGAAATGGTTGCAAGGAAAAGTAAGTGACCCCCTTTGGAACACTTATAGACAAACACAATGTAAATAATGGTGGACAAACAGTCGTACCATTTCTGTCTTTCACTGAGCACATTGAAGAAACATTCACACTGCAGGGAGAAAAGGTAAGTGAACCCTTGCATTTAATAACCTGTCGATCCCCCATTAGCAGCAGTCACCTCCACCAAATATTGCCCGTAGCTGCAAATAAGATTTGCGCAACACTGAGGAGGAATTTTAGACCAATTCCACCCCAAATATGAGTTTCAGTTCATGAATATTTATGGGGTGCCTTGTGTGCACAGCCTTCTTCAGGTCACAGCATCTCCATAGGGTGGAGGTCAGGACTCTTCAGGTCACAGCATCTCCATAGGGTGGAGGTCAGGACTCTTCAGGTCACAGCATCTCCATAGGGTTGAGGTCAGGACTCTTCAGGCCACAGCATCTCCATAGGGTTGAGGTCAGGACTCTTCAGGTCACAGCATCTCCATAGGGTTGAGGTCAGGACTCTTCAGGTCACAGCATCTCCATAGGGTTGAGGTCAGGACTCTTCAGGTCACAGCATCTCCATAAGGTTGAGGTCAGGACTCTTCAGGTCACAGCATCTCCATAGGGTTGAGGTCAGGACTCTTCAGGTCACAGCATCTCCATAGGGTTGAGGTCAGGACTCTTCAGGTCACAGCATCTCCATAGGGTTGAGGTCAGGACTCTTCAGGTCACAGCATCTCCATAGGGTGGAGGTCAGGACTCTTCAGGTCACAGCATCTCCATAGGGTGGAGGTCAGGACTCTTCAGGTCACAGCATCTCCATAGGGTGGAGGTCAGAACTCTTCAGGTCACAGCATCTCCATAGGGTGGAGGTCAGGACTCTTGAGGTCACAGCATCTCCATAGGGTGGAGGTCAGGACTCTTGAGGTCACAGCATCTCCATAGGGTGGAGGTCAGGACTCTTGAGGTCACAGCATCTCCATAGGGTGGAGGCCAGGACTCTTCAGGCCACAGCATCTTCATAGTGTTCAGGGTTCTTCTTCTTCCATTGCCATCTCATCTGTCCGTAGAATATTTTCCCAGAACCATTGTGGATCATCCTGGTGGTCTCAGGTAAACTTGAGATGATCTGCTGTATGTATTCCTTTGGCCAGCAGCAGCTTTCTCTGTGGTCTCCTTCATGATTACCTTTCTTGCTTAGTGTTTTCTAGTAGTGGACCCATGGACCGAGGTTTCTGCAGATTGTGGAATCTTCTCTGCTCTTCTGCTGTTACCCTTGGCTTCTGGATTGCCTGTGTCTCCTGGAGGGGTCTTTTCTGGACACCCCTCCTAGGGGGTCCTGAATTTGGAGGTAACTGGTCTGTGGATTGGGGGACACCCAGATCTCCAGCTTCACGCGTCTTCTGGCAGATGTCTGCGGTCAGGCACTGTTCACACTAACCAGTCTACCTCGCAGTCGGCTCTGGCAGTAACCAGGCTGTGTGGCCTGTACTTGGTGGATGGAGCCCCCCGAGCCCCCATTCCAATCTCCTCTCCTTCTGCCTATTAGCTCTGGAGAAGTAATGCACACGGGGGTCACTTACTTTCTCTCCCTGTGTAACAGACATGACGGTGGGATTGTTTATGTGTCCTTACATTGTATCAGTGGCCATTTCCACAGGGGTTCACTTACTTTCTCTTACATTCTGTGCCCTGAAGCCGTGGATTGGGCTGAGGTCCTCAGTATCTATGGCGCTCTGGTAGGGAGGGTCTTAAGTCTTGGCTGAGGTCTCTCGCCATTTACTGTGAACGCAGCACACACTGCCCTCGTCTGGGCTGAGATGATGGGAGTTATAGCTGATGTTGTAGTGAAGGATCATGCAGAGGAGCACCTCGTACCCAGTGGCACGCCCTGGCATCATGCCCTGCTTTATATGTAGATGCTGCGGGCACTGTAGTTATTGCCACACGCTTTCTGGGAAAGCTGGGTTATTATTCTGATGCACGAGACGCTCCCAGACACTGGGACTCAGTTCCTAATCCTCTCCAGACCCTCCGGCCTGCGCCCCTCCCCCCACTGATGGTTTCTGCAGGATGCTCATTGTTTGTTTAGGAAAGTGGTGGAGCCGGGCCCCGGGGGTTCTGCTGAGGCCGCCCAGTTTAGAAGAGCCAAATGGCTGCAGCGAACCCCTCACTGCGACTTGTAGGCAGCGCCAGAGGTGGCGGGTGGACTGTATATATGTATTCAGGGGCCAGAGGGGCAGTTACCCAGAGGCTTCCACCCCCAGATCATACCAAAGGGACAGAAATCTGCACAGCTGAACCACGGGCGCTAATACATACGCAATCCCGAATGTCTCCATTATAAATCCCAGTCTTTTACACACAATGCAGCTCACCAGAGCAAGTGCAGAACCTGAACCAGCAGGGGATGCTGGGGGATTTCAGCTCTGAGAAAATTCATCCTTTCTATCAATTATATTACAGGTCACTTCTGGAAGACGAGTGCCGGACCCTAGAAGCAGACGTGATCACCCTGCAGGTAAGGACAGCCCCCGAGGGTCTGTTACTGCCCCGCGCCCCCCGAGGGTCTGTTACTGCCCCGCGCCCCCCGAGGGTCTGTTACTGCCCCGCGCCCCCCGAGGGTCTGTTACTGCCCCGCGCCCCCCGAGGGTCTGTTACTGCCCCGCGCCCCCCGAGGTCTGTTACTGCCCCGCGCCCCCCGAGGGTCTGTTACTGCCCCGCGCCCCCCGAGGGTCTGTTACTGCCCCGCGCCCCCCGAAGGTCTGTTACTGCCCCGCGCCCCCCGAGGGTCTGTTACTGCCCCGCGCCCCCCGAGGGTCTGTTACTGCCCCGCGCCCCCCGAGGGTCTGTTACTGCCCCGCGCCCCCCGAGGGTCTGTTACTGCCCCGCGCCCCCCGAGGGTCTGTTACTGCCCCGCGCCCCCCGAGGGTCTGTTACTGCCCCGCGCCCCCGAGGGTCTGTTACTGCCCCGCGCCCCCCGAGGGTCTGTTACTGCCCCGCGCCCCCCGAGGGTCTGTTACTGCCCCGCGCCCCCCGAGGGTCTGTTACTGCCCCGCGCCCCCCGAGGGTCTGTTACTGTCACTCTCTTGTACCCCCTAAGTTTGTGACCACCTGTGTTTAGTGTCCTGATCCCTGCTCCTCTTTCCTGTGACTATAGATCTCAGTCCCGCAGATACTTTATAATGACTGAAATATAAATAAGGACCCCCCCCCCCCTATCCTGCAGATCTGGGGGTGATGAGGCAGACCTCGGGTCTGGGGGGCTGTGATGTTATCTCTTGTTTGTCTTGTGTCTGAGAGTTTTGACTCTTTCCTATGATGACTTCGCCCCCTGCTGACTACATTGGAAAACTACAATCTGCATCTCCTCCGATCTGAATACAGCTTCATTTACATAAAATCTCTTAATTGAACTGCTTCTGGGAAAGGGTTAAAGAAAAAAGGAGACAACCGATCCCCAAGACCCCAAAAGTTAACTAGAAGAGAAAAAAGGGCAGATTGGGGGGCGCTCGTTTAACTTTATTAGGGCAAAGTAAAATAAAAGTTGGACATAAAAAGACATAAGGTGACCTGAGAGGCGTTTCGCTGGCATCTCGCCTTAAACCTATTTATGATCAGTTCTGCTTCATGGTGTCTTGGGGATTGGTTCTCCTTCTGGGGGTCTTGGAGAACCAAGATTCCCCCCCAAGAAGGAGAACCAATCCCCTTCTTGGGGGGTCCAGGGAATCGGTTGTCCATCTGGGGGTCCACGAGAATCGGTTGTCCTTCTGGGGGGTCCACGGGAATCGGTTGTCCTTCTGGGGGGTCCTTCGGGATCGGTTGTCCTTCTGGGGGGGTCCTTCGGGATCGGTTGTCCTTCTGGGGGGGTCCTTCGGGATCGGTTGTCCTTCTGGGGGGGTCCTTCGGGATCGGTTGTCCTTCTGGGGGGGTCCTTCGGGATCGGTTGTCCTTCTGGGGGGGTCCTTCGGGATCGGTTGTCCTTCTGGGGGGGTCCTTCGGGATCGGTTGTCCTTCTGGGGGGGTCCTTCGGGATCGGTTGTCCTTCTGGGGGGGTCCTTCGGGATCGGTTGTCCTTCTGGGGGGTCCTTCGGGATCGGTTGTCCTTCTGGGGGGTCCTTCGGGATCGGTTGTCCTTCTGGGGGGTCCTTCGGGATCGGTTGTCCTTCTGGGGGGTCCTTCGGGATCGGTTGTCCTTCTGGGGGGTCCTTCGGGATCGGTTGTCCTTCTGGGGGGTCCTTTGGGATCGGTTGTCCTTCTGGGGGGTTCTTCGGGATCGGTTGTCCTTCTGGGGGGTTCTTCGGGATCGGTTGTCCTTCTGGGGGGGTCCTTCGGGATCGGTTGTCCTTCTGGGGGGGTCCTTCGGGATCGGTTGTCCTTCTGGGGGGTCCTTCGGGATCGGTTGTCCTTCTGGGGGGTCCACGGGAATCGGTTGTCCTTCTGGGGGGTTCTTCGGGATCGGTAGTCCTTCTGGGGGGTTCTTCGGGATCGGTAGTCCATCCTGGAGTCGCGGGGCCCAGTCTATGGCTGAGTGAGACCTGAACTGATGCGTGTTTATCTTTTTGTGTCTTCACAGCGTCGTCTGGAGGTGGAGTGGCAGTACGCGGAGGCGCTGCAGGCGGAGCCATCGCTCACAGGTGACCTCACAATATAATGATCTGTAGTATCGGGGGCAATGTCCTTGTGTTCTCCTAAATGCTCGCAGGGTGACCCATGGCCCCAGCACACAGTGGTCCATTCAATGATGGGAGCTCCAGGGGTAAATCCTCTGCTTTACTGATTCTGAGCTACCTGATGTCTTTGACTCCAGTCACTTTCAGAGCTGCAACCACATTTTATGCTCAAGTCACATGCATTGCTGCCATCACTGTTCTTCAGTTTTACTGTTAGCATGTGTCAGTGGCAGGCAGCAGAATTGTGCATGCAGCTCTGGATGTAGCTGGAGTATAGTGTCCTAATCAGTTGAATGCTGAGATCTCCTCTGTTTTAGAGCTGAAGGAGGAGAGAAGAATCCTGGAGAGGGACCTGCAGCTCGACCAGTTACCTGCCCCCAAGATGGCGTCTAGTGGAAAACCAAACATTGTGAGGTAAGGGTGAGCGCGCCCAGCCGCCGCCATATTGCCTCTCCTCGTCTTCCTCACCGCTCTCCATTCATCCCTCAGCTGCAGGTTGTTGGATATGGGAAGAAGACGGCAAAACGCTGGCTGTATATTGTCCCTGAAAATGTCAAGTACCCCGGATCTACAGTCTGACCGCCCCCTGACTCCATGCCCTCCAGATCCAAGGCTGAAGACTCCTCAGGGGAGGACAGTGAGAAGAGACCTCGCAGGGCCTGGGGCCCTATCATGTGCTGCTGCATATCCAGTGACGGCTCCTGAGGAGCCAGGACTGAGCTCCCCTCATCGATTCATACAGGAGCGGACAGCCAGGGTCTACTCTCCTCTGGGGAGGGGCACAGTGCGACCGCCAAGCCTCCCAGCCAATGGAACAGCACCTTTCACTTACGAGGCACCAGCCCCCCCTGGGAATACTCTGCTTGTCCCGTTACCTCCCAAAGTACGGAGACCACCCGGCAGCTCCGGCCCAGCTCCAGCTTTCCGCAGAGTAAGGGCTCACGTGATGAATCTGCCCCCGTGAGAGGAGACCGTGGACGGGTGAGTGCCGAACCGGGCTAGAAACGGCTGAAGCCATAGTCCCCTGAGGAGGATCTGTACAGAACACGGCACAGAAAGAGCGGCGCGACGCGTATACGACTGCACAGAAAGGGCAGCGCGGCACGGCACTGATACGACGGCACAGAAAGGGCGGCGCGACGCGTATACGACTGCACAGAAAGGGCGGGGCGGCGCGGCACGGCACTGATACGACGGCACAGAAAGGGCGGCGCGACGCGTATACGACGGCACAGAAAGGGCGACGCGGCACGGCACTGATACGACGGCACTGAAAGGGCGACGCGGCACGGATACGATGGCACTGAAAGGGCGACGCAGCACGGATACGATGGCACTGAAAGGGCGACGCGGCACGGATACGACGGCACTGAAAGGGCGACGC
This sequence comes from Bufo gargarizans, assembly GCF_014858855.1. Lineage (NCBI taxonomy): Eukaryota > Metazoa > Chordata > Amphibia > Anura > Bufonidae > Bufo > Bufo gargarizans. Next base: position 87,540 of record NW_025334480.1, on the reverse strand, counting down.
GGCACGGCACTGATATGACGGCACAGAAAGAGCGGCATGGCACGGATACGACGGCACAGAAAGAGCGGCACGGCACGGATACGACGGCACAGAAAGAGCGGCACGGCACGGATACGACGGCACAGAAAGCACGGCACGGATACGACGGCACAGAAAGAGCGGCACGGATACGACGGCACAGAAAGAGCGGCACGGATACGACGGCACAGAAAGAGCGGCGCGGCCCGGATACGACGGCACAGAAAGAGCGGCGCGGCCCGGATACGACGGCACAGAAAGAGCGGCGCGGCCCGGATACGGCGGCACAGAAAGAGCGGTGCGGCCCGGATACGGCGGCACAGAAAGAGCGGTGTGGCAACGACGGCACAGAAAGCGCGGCATGGATACGACGGCACAGAAAGAGCGGCACGGACACAATGGCACAGAAAGCGCGACGCGGACGGCACAGAAAGCGCAGCGCGACGCGGACGGCACAGAAAGCGCAGCGCGACGCGGACGGCACAGAAAGCGCAGCGCGACGCGGACGGCACAGAAAGCGCAGCGCGACGCGGACGGCACAGAAAGCGCAGCGCGACGCGGACGGCACAGAAAGCGCAGCACGGACACGTCGGCACAGAAAGCGCAGCACGGACACGATGGCACAGAAAGAGCGGCGCGTCATAGAAAGTGTATGGCAGTGCAGACAGTGTCGCAGCGCAGGAGATCTCAATCTGGGTTTGTCCGATTATTAAAAATGATATTATTTTGTATCTGTTTCCAGGAAAGTGACAGCCATCATGGCCGCCAGTACCGCTCTGGAAGGTGGTGCGCTGGTGTACGGCAGCGAGGTCTCCTGGTGTGTACGCCACTGTCCACCGCAGGCTGCTGCTAATAAGCTACCATGACGTATACCGACCCGACAACCTGCAGGACCAGTAGATACGCCCGGTACAGCCCTCAGAAGGGGGATTCTTTACAATTAATATTTATGGGTTTTTCTAAAGAACTTTTGTCGGTTTTTTCTTTTTCATGGCGGCCATTGAGAATGACAGAACCTCGTCCTCCTGGAGGAGTCGGCACTGATGGTGGGACTCCGATGTAGGTCGCTGCAGGGTAATCCTCATGGTAATGGTAGATGTAGAATTAGGATGACAGGGTGACCGTTCTGTTCGATCTCTGGAGGCCGTGAGCGTGTGGTCCTCTGATGGAGGCGGCTCTGGCCGCAGGGATGGCCTGACGGAGAGAGTTAAGAGACCATTTACTGTGCTAAAAAGCCAGACAGGAGGGAGAATACGGGGGTGCGCCGCAGCCCCCCCATATCTCCAGGGCCGGAAGTAGCCTCAGCGCCCTGTATCTCCAGGGCCGCGACGCAGCCCCCCTGTATCTCCAGGGCCGCGACGCAGCCCCCCTGTATCTCCAGGGCCGCGACGCAGCCCCCCTGTATCTCCAGGGCCGCGACGCAGCCCCCCTGTATCTCCAGGGCCGCGACGCAGCCCCCCTGTATCTCCAGGGCCGCGACGCAGCCCCCTGTATCTCCAGGGCCGCAAGTGGCCTCAGCCCCCTGTATCTCCAGGGCCGCGCCGCAGCCCCCTGTATCTCCAGGGCCGCGCCGCAGCCCCCTGTATCTCCAGGGCCGCTCCGCAGCCCCCTGTATCTCCAGGGCCTGAAGTGGCCTCAGCGCCCCGGCCCACCCTCTCCTGCCCCTAAATAATCATGGGGGTCATATTGGAGTGAATTACTTTATTTCTGTCAGGAACAAATAAAACGAGCGTTCTACATTTCTCTAGTGATAATAAGTCCTATAAACTACGGGGGGGGGGGGCTGTCTGTGTCCAGCTTCTACACGCAGGACGTCATGTCCGTGCGCTCCTCGCATGGGGGGGGGGGACACTGCCCCAGGACACAGGCAATTGTCGAATTCCAGGCTTGGCCACAGGAAGTGAAAAGGATGAAACGCTCACCGCTACGACCTGGGGACGATGGGAAGAGTAATACTTGTAGGGCAGATGAGGAACATCAATAATGAGTATAACAGACCACAACTCCCATCAGATGCTCCCCTCGACAGACGTACAGTCACATATATCATCAGCTATGGGGGGCAGGGCAGCCACAAATAATTTACAGCGCAGAGGAAAATAAGCGGAAAGGAATAAAGAGACGCAGGACACGGTGCGCCACGTGCCACTATATCCACGTGCAGCAGAGCTGAACGCTCAGCACTACTCCAGCTCCGCTGCCAGAGTGAGGAAAAGGAACAACACAAACACAGTGAATAGAATGGATCTCGTGCAATGATTGGCTGGTGACAGCCACGCCCAGAGCATTAGCCCCACCCACACGGAGCGCGCTCTGTGCATTGTGAACACAGAACTGCAGCAGAGCTTGCCCTAAAGTCATTCATTAAAGGGCCGGTGTCCTTAATCCTAGGATGATGAACCTTCTGCAGTGTTAGGCTTCACTTCCTCACTGCTTTAAAGATCTCTGCTGTCTGTCAGTGACTGGGAACATTCATGTTTACAGCCAGAGCCTGAAAACTCACACAGCTGAGGGTTTGTTACAATGTATCAGTGCAGGTAATATGTAGCTATCAAGACAGGAGAGGGATTTGTGCTGCTGATGAGCTCGCCACACTCTAGACTGACACAGCTGTGTAGGGTTCACATTCACTGACAGAAAGCAGAGATTTTAACAGGGAGGAATTAAAGGGCCCCCGTCAGCAGATTTGTTCCTCTGGCGCTCGGCAGCTGAAGACATCGGTGGTTGGTTTAATGAGCCCTTAGGAGCAACGGGGGCGTTACCATTACACCGAGAGGCTCTGCTCTCTCTGCAGCGTCCTCTGCACTGACAGGGCCCGGCAGTGAAAACCTCCTCCCACCCGAGCCTGTCAGAGGGGCGGCAGAGAGAGCAGAGCGCACACGGACCAGGTCAGCCGGCGTCAGAGCGACGGATCTGCCGGCAGACGCCCAGAACTTCTTCCCGGGAGGAGGTTTATCTCAATTCTTTGTGCAGATTTCACTCTTTTCAATGCAAGCGCGAGATCGGCGGCAAAACCGCGGCAAATCCGCACCAAAGACCGTAAGTAACACGTGGATTTGGTGCAGAAATGCACAGAACGCCGCACGGACGTCCTGGGCGGGTGCGGGGGTCGCCTTAAAGGGATTTTCCAGTTTCAGCAAATTAATGTTACACTTTGTGCAATGAAAGCTCCAATATCCTTCCTGAATATCAATTCCTCGTGGTTTTCAGGATCTCTGCTTGCTGTCAGTCAATTGGGACCTTCAGGGTATGATTATCCATCCTGCCATGTGATGGACACACGGCTGCAGCCGTGACAAGACAGCAAGCAGAGATATTGCAAGGAATTGATACAGTAGATACTCGGAACTGTAACTACAAAATCCCTTTAGGGCTCGGTCTGCGGGGCGACATCTGTCACAATGGCCGTCTACGGTGTCGCACCGCCACGTGGATTTTCTGTCGCAGTGCGACACCATAGCCTGCAGTGTCGTTGTGCCCTGTCTGTCGCGCGACTTATTGGCGTCCTGTAGACCGAGCCTAAATGACAATTCAAACAAGGGCCCAAACAGTAAGGGCCCCAGGGAGCGCGCCGGCACCAGGGAGCGCGGGGCGTTCAGTGTAATCTGCTTATAACGTACAGTGCGTGACCTGGTGCCGTGTTCTGTGTGTATGACATTGAGGTATTTCTAATGCAGAGCCTCTGGGGCCCCCAGCTCAGGGGCCCGGAGCCTGCTGTGTCTAAGTGCCTTGTGCTGCAGCTGTAACACCTTGTCTTCCCGTTATTGCGCTTTTTGGCAGTGATTTCGCATTGTGCTCCACCCGTCACTGGCCCCGCCCACAGCGCAGGAGGTGACGCTCTTCTTGCTGGTGATTGGCTGCGGTGTATTTCGGAGCCGCTCTCTGTGTTGCCTGCCCCGAGCTCTCTCTGCCCTTTGACCTTCTCTATGACCCCAGGATGATGGCGGCACAGGCCGGACCCTCTGTAAACACGGTCTGGGAGAGGGGCACAGTCATGTGACATGTCCTGGCATGACGCCTGAAAACCGTGAAACGTCAACCGTCCGTTGTGTGGCGCAGCTCACGACATTGCCTCAGGAACGTGAAAGGAAAAAACGGATTCACCATCAGACCTGGTAATAATGCAATGTCTGTGCGCAGGACTCCGCCTCCGTGACTCCTCCGCCATCGCTCCACGGACTCTCCATGTTAACCCCTTGCTGCTGGCGCCGCGGTCACATGTGGTCCCTGCCTTGTCCCCTTTATGCCTCCTATCTGCTATGGATTCGAGTGCAGGTCATTGCTGCTGCAGCACATCACGCCTTACCGCTCTGCTGTAAGACTGGCGGGCGCCTTTTCTAGGAGCCCGTGGAGAGTGTATATATCTGCTCGTAGAAAAGGCGGTCGATCGCTCCTGGGGATGCTGCGCCGCCAGGGCACAGGGGCCACACGGGCAGTCAGCAGGAGCGCTGCTCTACGGCGGCTCCAGAATCCATCAACCATACTGAGGGACGGTCAGCAGGTTCAGGGGCCACACTGGGCCCTCGTCGGTCAGTCCTGCACGTGTCACTATGTCGCTGAGACTACGGGGGCACACAGATAGGCAGCGATGCCACAGAGTCCGTCCAGTGCAGACGGGCACAGCAGGGGGCATACAGGGCTCCTCGGGTGATGGTGCCCGGCCTGCGACGCCCCTGAGCGCCCCGGGTTAGGAAACTCTAGAAATACTCCTCTGTAAACTAGCATTAGACGGGTTAGAAGAACTACTCCTCCCCCGCGCCACGAGCCCACCCCGCAGCAGTGTCCTCCGGTGGTCCCGAGGGTGGGGGCGCAGGACCAGCAGCTGGGTCTCAGCTCCCCGAGAGTCCGGTAGGGATTCTGAGGTGACGGATACAGGGCAACGGAGGGAACGACTGGTCTGGATGTAAACAGGAGGGCGAGGGGGGTAGAGGGTAACGGGGGTCATCCACACAGCAGCGCCTCTCCATCCCCCTCCACCCCGGCGGCTACACCTTGGAGTCCTGGCTGTGCGCCTGCCCGTTGCTGCCCCGTATTGTCAGGCCGATCTCTTCCTTCTTGTGCTTCTCCGGGTTCAGTGGTTGGGCCTCGGGGCAGCTGTCGCTCTGGGCGTAGCGGCCCGTCCGATGCTCTGCCAGCGCCGGGCCCCAGTCCTTGTTGGGTTTCACTGCGTTCTTCAACCGCTGAAAGAGAAGACAGAAGTCAGAACTGGAAAGATAACCCCCATCGTCTGCAGGGCTGGGGCCAACCTTGCGGTACCTGCAAGAAGGTGTCGCCCTCCGAACGCCAGATCTTGAAAGCAGCGTATAGCGGGATGCAGATGACGGATGACAGCGCCATCAGGAAGCCCAGAGAGATGGCCCAGCCGGGGTAGACGTAGTCATTGTACGAGATCGGCCGGTACTGGATGACCGCGAAGACCAGGATGAACTGCAGCGGAGAGAGAAGGGTTAACCCGTCCTGTGAAACCATGTACGGAGGACCCTGACCGAATCCTCTGTGGGGCCCGGCCATCTTATAGAAGAGATGATGTAATACAAGCCATACTGCCCTACGGCGCCCAGACATTGCTGCCCTACCGCGCCCAGACAATGCTGCCCTACCGCGCCCAGACAATGCTGCCCTACCGCGCCCATATATAATGCTGCCATGCAGTACCCAGATATTACTGCCATATAATGCTGCCATGCAGTACCCAGATATTACTGCCATATAATGCTGCCATGCAGTACCCAGATATTACTGCCATATAATGCTGCCATACAGTACCCAGATATTACTGCCATATAATGCTGCCATACAGTACCCAGATATTACTGCCATATAATGCTGCCATACAGTACCCAGATATTACTGCCATATAATGCTGCCATACAGTGCCCAGATATTACTGCCATATATTGCTGCCATACAGTGCCCAGATATTGCTGCCATACAGTGCCCAGATATTGCTGCCATACAGTGCCCAGATATTGCTGCCATACAGTGCCCAGATATTGCTGCCATACAGTGCCCAGATATTGCTGCCATACAGTGCCCAGATATTGCTGCCATACAGTGCCCAGATATTGCTGCCATACAGTGCCCAGATATTGCTGCCATACAGTGCCCTGATATTGCTGCCATACAGTGCCCTGATATTACTGCCATACAGTGCCCATATAATGCTGCCATACAGTGCCCATATAATGCTGCCATACAGTGCCCAGATATTACTGCCATACAGTGCCCAGATATTACTGCCATACAGTGCCCAGATATTACTGCCATACAGTGCCCAGATATTACTGCCATACAGTGCCCTGTTGTTACTGCCATACAGTGCCCTGTTGTTACTGCCATACAGTGTCCTGTTGTTACTGCCATACAGTGCCCTGTTGTTACTGCCATACAGTGTCCTGTTGTTACTGCCATACAGTGTCCTGTTGTTACTGCCATACAGTGTCCTGTTGTTACTGCCATACGGTGCTCACATAATCTTGCCACAACATGTGAAGCCCCCACCCCTGCGCTGTACCTGTTGACGCCATCAAGCGGCTGTAATGTGCCGCTATACACATACATGCACGTCTGATGCCACAATATCTGTGTACGGACATATTACTGTTATTGACCCCACCGCTCCGTGGACTTACAAATATGATGGCCGGAGAGAAGAAACGCCAGCAGATCTGGAAGAAGAGGGGAGGGGGGAACCCCAACATCATCTCAATGTCCTTGAAATAGTTCTGGTGTCCTGGTCAAACAGAAGACAAGTCTGTCAATTATCAGGTTATAATGCATGACCCGTAACCCTAATGCATCACATGACCGATAAATAACACCGCAATCCTTCACCACCGGCTGATACATACCAACGCAGTCCGTCAGATGAATGATACATAACACCACAATTGATTGTAACAGTATCAGAATGACTTGATTCTCTGGATGTTTCTGGGCAATGATAGCAAGCAGAGATCTTGAAAATCACTCTACAGCTTCTCGTTTTGCATTAATAAATCTTAACCTTTTAATCCAACCACTCACCATGTATCCAGTGCAGACAATGCTCTGTGAGCTCCAGATTGATACATTGTATCCAGTGCAGACAATGATCTGTGAGCTCCAGACTGATACATTGTATCCAGTGCAGACAATGCTCTGTGAGCTCCAGACTGATACGTTGTATCCAGTGCAGGCAATGCTCTGTGAGCTCCAGACTGATACGTTGTATCCAGTGCAGACAATGCTCTGTGAGCTCCAAACTGATACGTTGTATCCAGTGCAGACAATGCTCTGTGAGCTCCAGACTGATACATTGTATCCAGTACAATGCTTTGTGAGCTTCAGACTAATACATTGTATCCATTACAGACAATTCTCTATAAGCTCCAGACTGATACATTGTATCCAGTGCAGACAATGCTCTGTAAGCTTCAGACGGATACATTGTATCCAGTACAGACAATGCTCTGTGAGCTCCAGACTGATACATTGTATTCAGTGCAGACAATGCTCTGTAACCTCCAGACTGATACATTGTATCCAGTGCAGACAATGCACTGTGAGCTCCAGTCTGATACATTGTATCCAGTACAGACAATGCTCTGTGAGCTCCAGACTGATACATTGTATCCAGTACAGACAATGCTCTGTGAGCTCCAGACTGATACATTGTATTCAGTGCAGACAATGCTCTGTAACCTCCAGACTGATACATTGTATCCAGTACAAACAATGCTCTGTGAGCTCCAGATGGATACATTGTATCCAGTACAGACAATGCTCTGTGAGCTCCAGACTGACATTGTATCCAGTACAGACAATGGTCTGTAAGTTCCAGACCGATACATTGTAGACATTCCTGCAGCTACTGCTGAGGTGTTCAGCTTACAGAGCATTGTTAAGACTGATATACTATTGTAACAGACCCTCAGCTGAGAGTAGGACTAGCTATGGACAGGGTTACTTAAAAGTGTTCTCATTCACTGATAGAAAGCAAGGATCTTGAACATGGTACGAGTGGAAATACAGAGTCTGTTAGAAAGTTGCAGTTAATATTTACACACAGAGGCCCTTTAAGAGCAGTATCACCAGGTGAGTACATAACTGGAGGCACTTACCGTAAATGTACATAATGGTCACACACATGATGCAGGAGATGACGACCAGGGAGAAGCTCGCAGCGTAATTATCCATCAGCATCAGCCAGTAGATGCCGGCCTAGAGGGCGAGGGGAAGCGGCGGTTACTGGAATACTCTCATCATCCCCTGTCTTACTATCTGCAGGACACATTATACAAGTGTAACACACAGAAGAGTAGCGTCTGCTCCGGCGCCTCACCTGAGTGGTCAGCGGGATTCCCAGCAGGAAACCCACAATGGCCACCCCCAGCGTCACAAAGGTCTTCCAGCGAATGATCCAGTCGTTTGCAATCTCGTCCACGATGGCGGTGACCAGAGTTTCCAGGAGACAGAACTGTGACAGACAGAAGTGAGGCGAGGGTTAATACGTGGACTGACTGACCGGAGCCACGACAAGCGACAAATAATGCAATTCTCAGTTACCATCAAAATGGCGATTACCTGCGTCCCAAGTCCCAGGAGGATGAGCATGAAGAAGAAGAGTATGGACCACAGCGGAGAGATGGGCAGCAGTGTCAGCGCCTCCGGATACGCCACAAAGGCCAAGCCAGGACCGTGGTCGGCCACCTTGGACACGTCTACCCCCAGGTGTTTCGCCATGAAGCCCAGGATGGAGAAGATGACGAATCCGGCATAGACGCTGGTGGCGCAGTTGGTGATGCTGATAATGATGCTGTCCCTGAAGGCAGAAAATGAGAACTTCAATGAGGCGCAGGGTCCGGGACACGACACACTGAAACGCAACCCACTCTGTGTCATGCGTCTGGTCACTGGGGTCAGGATTCAGCCACATCCTCAACGTATTCGTCACCCGTATCACTGTGTGCATGAGCTCTTACCTGCAGTGCAAGTCAGCTGCTCCCCCTCACAGCATGCAGCCTCGCAGACAGAGAAGCTGCAGCTGCACCCTCTCCCCTCTCACAGCATGCAGCCTCGCAGACACAGGGAAAGAAGCTGCAGCTGCACCCTCTCCCCTCTCACAGCATGCAGCCTCGCAGACACAGGGAAAGAAGCTGCAGCTGCACCCTTTCCCAGCATGCAGCCTCGCAGACACAGGGAAAGAAGCTGCACCCTCTCCCCTCTCACAGCATGCAGCCTCGCAGACACAGGGAAAGAAGCTGCACCCTCTCCCCTCTCACAGCATGCAGCCTCGCAGACACAGGGAATGAAGCTGCACCCTCTCCCCTCTCACAGCATGCAGCCTCGCAGACACAGGGAAAGAAGCTGCACCCTCTGCCCTCTCACAGCATGCAGCCTCGCAGACACAGGGAAAGAAGCTGCACCCTCTGCCCTCTCACAGCATGCAGCCTCGCAGACACAGGGAAAGAAGCTTCACCCTCTCCCCTCTCACAGCATGCAGCCTCGCAGACACAGGGAAAGAAGCTGCAGCTGCACCCTCTCACAGCATGCAGCCTCGCAGACACAGGGAAAGAAGCTGCAGCTGCACCCTCTCACAGCATGCAGCCTTGCAGACACAGGGAAAGAAGCTGCAGCTGCACCCTCTCCCCTCTCACAGCATGCAGCCTTGCAGACACAGGGAAAGAAGCTGCAGCTGCACCCTCTCACAGCATGCAGCCTCGCAGACACAGGGAAAGAAGCTGCAGCTGCACCCTCTCACAGCATGCAGCCTCGCAGACACAGGGAAAGAAGCTGCACCCTCTGCCCTCTCACAGCATGCAGCCTCTCAGAGAAGCTGCAGCATCATCCCCTCCCCTCACAGCATGCAGCCTCGCAGACACAGGGAAAGAAGCTGCAGCTGCACCCTCTCCCCTCTCACAGCATGCAGCCTCGCAGACACAGGGAAAGAAGCTGCAGCTGCACCCTCTCCCCTCTCACAGCATGCAGCCTCGCAGACACAGGGAACGAAGCTGCAGCTGCACCCTCGCAGACACAGGGAAAGAAGCTGCAGTATCATCCTCTCCCCTCTCACAGCATGCAGCCTCGCAGACACGAGGAAAGAAGCTGCAGCTGCACCCTCCCCCAGCATGCAGCCTCGCAGACACAGGGAAAGAAGCTGCACCCTCTCACAGCATGCAGCCTCTCAGACAGAGAAGCTGCTGCAGCATCATCCCCTCCCCTCTCCCAGCATGCAGCCTCGCAGACACAGGGAAAGAAGCTGCACCCTCTGCCCTCTCCCAGCATGCAGCCTCGCAGACACAGGGAAAGAAGCTGCACCCTCTGCCCTCTCACAGCATGCAGCCTCTCAGAGAAGCTGCAGCATCATCCCCTCCCCTCTCACAGCATGCAGCCTCGCAGACACAGGGAAAGAAGCTGCACCCTCTGCCCTCTCACAGCATGCAGCCTCGCAGACACAGGGAAAGAAGCTGCACCCTCTGCCCTCTCACAGCATGCAGCCTCGCAGACACAGGGAAAGAAGCTGCACCCTCTGCCCTCTCACAGCATGCAGCCTCGCAGACACAGGGAAAGAAGCTGCAGCTGCACCCTCTCCCAGCAAGCAGCCTTGCACACACAGGGAAAGAAGCTGCACCCTCTCCCCTCTCACAGCATGCAGCCTCACAGACACAGGGAAAGAAGCTGCAGCTGCACCCTCTCCCCTCTCACAGCATGCAGCCTCGCAGACACAGGGAAAGAAGCTGCAGCTGCACCCTCTCCCCTCTTACAGCATGCAGCCTTGCAGACACAGGGAAAGAAGCTGCAGCTGCACCCTCTCCCCTCTCACAGCATGCAGCCTCGCAGACACAGGGAAAGAAGCTGCACCCTCTCTCCTCTCACAGCATGCAGCCTCACAGACACAGGGAATGAAGCTGCAGCTGCACCCTCTCCCCTCTCACAGCATGCAGCCTCGCAGACACAGGGAAAGAAGCTGCACCCTCTGCCCTCTCACAGCATGCAGCCTCGCAGACACAGGGAAAGAAGCTGCACCCTCTGCCCTCTCACAGCATGCAGCCTCGCAGACACAGGGAAAGAAGCTGCACCCTCTGCCCTCTCACAGCATACAGCCTCGCAGACACAGGGAAAGAAGCTGCACCCTCTCCCCTCTCACAGCATGCATCCTCGCAGACACAGGGAAAGAAGCTGCAGCTGCACCCTCTCCCAGCATGCAGCCTTGCACACACAGGGAAAGAAGCTGCACCCTCCCCTCTCACAGCATGCAGCCTCTCAGAGAAGCTGCAGCATCATCCCCTCCCCTCTCACAGCATGCAGCCTCTCAGACACAGGGAAAGAAGCTGCAGCTGCACCCTCTCCCCTCTCACAGCATGCATCCTCGCAGACACAGGGAAAGAAGCTGCAGCTGCACCCTCTCCCCTCTCACAGCATGCAGCCTCGCAGACACAGGGAAAGAAGCTGCACCCTCTGCCCTCTCACAGCATGCAGCCTCGCAGACACAGGGAAAGAAGCTGCAGCTGCACCCTCTCACAGCATGCAGCCTCGCAGACACAGGGAAAGAAGCTGCAGCTGCACCCTCTCCCCTCTCACAGCATGCAGCCTCGCAGACACAGGGAAAGAAGCTGCACCCTCTCTCCTCTCACAGCATGCAGCCTCACAGACACAGGGAAAGAAGCTGCACCCTCTGCCCTCTCACAGCATGCAGCCTCGCAGACACAGGGAAAGAAGCTGCAGCTGCACCCTCTCACAGCATGCAGCCTCGCAGACACAGGGAAAGAAGCTGCACCCTCTCCCCTCTCACAGCATGCAGCCTCACAGACACAGGGAACAAAGCTGCAGCTGCACCCTCTCACAGCATGCAGCCTCGCAGACACAGGGAAAGAAGCTGCACCCTCTCTCCTCTCACAGCATGCAGCCTCACAGACACAGGGAATGAAGCTGCAGCTGCACCCTCTCACAGCATGCAGCCTCGCAGACACAGGGAAAGAAGCTGCAGCTGCACCCTCTCCCCTCTCACAGCATGCAGCCTCGCAGACACAGGGAAAGAAGCTGCAGCTGCACCCTCTCCCCTCTCACAGCATGCAGCCTCGCAGACACAGGGAAAGAAGCTGCACCCTCTCTCCTCTCACAGCATGCAGCCTCACAGACACAGGGAATGAAGCTGCACCCTCTCCCCTCTCACAGCATGCAGCCTCACAGACACAGGGAAAGAAGCTGCACCCTCTGCCCTCTCACAGCATGCAGCCTCGCAGACACAGGGAAAGAAGCTGCACCCTCTGCCCTCTCACAGCATACAGCCTCGCAGACACAGGGAAAGAAGCTGCAGCTGCACCCTCTCCCCTCTCACAGCATGCAGCCTCGCAGACACAGGGAAAGAAGCTGCACCCTCTGCCCTCTCACAGCATGCAGCCTCGCAGACACAGGGAAAGAAGCTGCAGCTGCACCCTCTCACAGCATGCAGCCACAGGGAAAGAAGCTGCAGCTGCACCCTCTCCCCTCTCACAGCATGCAGCCTCGCAGACACAGGGAAAGAAGCTGCACCCTCTCTCCTCTCACAGCATGCAGCCTCACAGACACAGGGAACAAAGCTGCAGCTGCACCCTCTCCCCTCTCACAGCATGCAGCCTCGCAGACACAGGGAAAGAAGCTGCAGCTGCACCATCTCCCCTCTCACAGCATGCAGCCTCGCAGACACAGGGAAAGAAGCTGCAGCTGCACCCTCTACCCTCTCACAGCATGCAGCCTCGCAGACACAGGGAAAGAAGCTGCACCCTCTGCCCTCTCACAGCATGCAGCCTCGCAGACACACGGAAAGAAGCTGCAGCTGCACCCTCTCCCCTCTCACAGCATGCAGCCTCGCAGACACAGGGAAAGAAGCTGCATCATCATCCCCTCCCCTCTCACAGCATGCAGCCTCACAGACACACGGAAAGAAGCTGCAGCTGCATCCTCTCCCCTCTCACAGCATGCAGCCTCGCAGACACAGGGAAAGAAGCTGCATCATCATCCCCTCCCCTCTGACAGCATGCAGCCTCACAGACACAGAATGAGAAGCTGCAGCTGCACCCCCCTCAGCTCTCATGCAGACTCACAGACACAGAATGAGAAGCTGCAGCTGCACCCCCCTCAGCTCTCATGCAGACTCACAGACACAGAATGAGAAGCTGCAGCTGCACCCCCCTCAGCTCTCATGCAGACTCACAGACACAGAATGAGAAGCTGCAGCTGCACCCCCCTCAGCTCTCATGCAGACTCACAGACACAGAATGAGAAGCTGCAGCTGCATCCCCCTCAGCTCTCATGCAGACTCAGAATGAGAAGCTGCATCCCCCTCAGCTCTCATGCAGACTCACAGACACAGCGTTGCAGCTGCACCCCCCCTCAGCTCTCATGCAGACTCTGACACAGCGTTGCAGCTGCACCCCCCCCCTCAGCTCTCATGCAGACTCACAGACACAGCGTTGCAGCTGCACCCCCCCTCAGCTCTCATGCAGACTCACAGACACAGCGTTGCAGCCGCTTCCCCCCTCAGCTCTCATGCAGACTCTCAGACACAGCGTTGCAGCTGCACCCCCTCAGCTCTCATGCAGACTCACAGACACAGCGTTGCAGCTGCACCCCCCTCAGCTCTCATGCAGACTCACAGACACAGCGTTGCAGCCGCTTCCCCCCTCAGCTCTCATGCAGACTCTCAGACACAGCGTTGCAGCTGCACCCCCCCTCAGCTCTCATGCAGACTCACAGACACAGCGTTGCAGCTGCACCCCCCTCAGCTCTCATGCAGACTGACACAGCGTTGCAGCTGCACCCCCCCTCAGCTCTCATGCAGACTCTCAGACACAGTGTTGCAGCTGCACCCCCCCCCAGCTCTCATGCAGACTCTCAGACACAGCGTTGCAGCTGCACCCCCCCCTCAGCTCTCATGCAGACTCTCAGACACAGCGTTGCAAGTGCACCCCCCCTCAGCTCTCATGCAGAATCTCAGACACAGCGTTGCAGCTGCACCCCCCCTCAGCTCTCATGCAGACTCTCAGACACAGCGTTGCAGCTGCACCCCCCCCTCAGCTCTCATGCAGACTCACAGACACAGCGTTGCAGCTGCACCCCCCCTCAGCTCTCATGCAGACTCTCAGACACAGCGTTGCAGCTGCACCCCCCCTCAGCTCTCATGCAGACTCACAGACACAGCGTTGCAGCTGCATCCCCCTCAGCTCTCATGCAGACTCTCAGACACAGCGTTGCAGCCGCTTCCCCCCCTCAGCTCTCATGCAGACTCTCAGACACAGCGTTGCAGCTGCACCCCCCCCTCAGCTCTCATGCAGACTCTCAGACACAGCGTTGCAGCTGCACCCCCCTCAGCTCTCATGCAGACCCTCAGACACAGCGTTGCAGCTGCACCCCCCCTCAGCTCTCATGCAGACTCTCAGACACAGTGTTGCAGCTGCACCCCCCCTCAGCTCTCATGCAGACTCTCAGACACAGTGTTGCAGCTGCACCCCCCCCCCCTCAGCTCTCATGCAGACTCTCAGACACAGCGTTGCAGCTGCACCCCCCCTCAGCTCTCATGCAGACTCTCAGACACAGCGTTGCAGCTGCACCCCCCCTCAGCTCTCATGCAGACTCTCAGACACAGTGTTGCAGCTGCACCCCCCCTCAGCTCTCATGCAGAATCTCAGACACAGCGTTGCAGCTGCACCCCCCCTCAGCTCTCATGCAGACTCTCAGACACAGCGTTGCAGCTGCACCCCCCCTCAGCTCTCATGCAGACTCACAGACACAGCGTTGCAGCTGCACCCCCCCTCAGCTCTCATGCAGACTCTCAGACACAGCGTTGCAGCTGCACCCCCCCCCTCAGCTCTCATGCAGACTCACAGACACAGCGTTGCAGCTGCATCCCCCTCAGCTCTCATGCAGACTCTCAGACACAGCGTTGCAGCCGCTTCCCCCCCTCAGCTCTCATGCAGACTCTCAGACACAGCGTTGCAGCTGCACCCCCCCTCAGCTCTCATGCAGACTCTCAGACACAGCGTTGCAGCTGCACCCCCCTCAGCTCTCATGCAGACCCTCAGACACAGCGTTGCAGCTGCACCCCCCCTCAGCTCTCATGCAGACTCTCAGACACAGTGTTGCAGCTGCACCCCCCCTCAGCTCTCATGCAGACTCTCAGACACAGCGTTGCAGCTGCACCCCCCCTCAGCTCTCATGCAGACTCTCAGACACAGCGTTGCAGCTGCACCCCCCTCAGCTCTCATGCAGACTCTCAGACACAGTGTTGCAGCTGCACCCCCCCCTCAGCTCTCATGCAGACTCTCAGACACAGCGTTGCAGCTGCACCCCCCCTCAGCTCTCATGCAGACTCTCAGACACAGCGTTGCAGCTGCACCCCCCCTCAGCTCTCATGCAGACTCTCAGACACAGTGTTGCAGCTGCACCCCCCCTCAGCTCTCATGCAGACTCTCAGACACAGTGTTGCAGCTGCACCCCCCCCCTCAGCTCTCATGCAGACTCTCAGACACAGCGTTGCAGCTGCACCCCCCTCAGCTCTCATGCAGACTCTCAGACACAGCATTGCAGCTGCACCCCCCCTCAGCTCTCATGCAGACTCACAGACACAGCGTTGCAGCTGCACCCCCCCTCAGCTCTCATGCAGACTCTCAGACACAGCGTTGCAGCTGCACCCCCCTCAGCTCTCATGCAGACTCTCAGACACAGCATTGCAGCTGCACCCCCCTCAGCTCTCATGCAGACTCACAGACACAGCGTTGCAGCTGCACCCCCCCTCAGCTCTCATGCAGACCCTCAGACACAGCGTTGCAGCTGCACCCCCCTCAGCTCTCATGCAGACTCTCAGACACAGCGTTGCAGCTGCACCCCCCTCAGCTCTCATGCAGACCCTCAGACACAGCGTTGCAGCTGCACCCCCCCTCAGCTCTCATGCAGACTCTCAGATACAGCGTTGCAGCTGTTGTACCTGTAACAGTTGTTGTGGAATTTGTTGTAAGAAGCCATCGTGATGAGTCCTCCCCATGCACATCCTAGTGAGTAGAAGATCTGGGAAGCTGCATCTCCCCAAACCTACAGAAAGGATAGGAGCAGGGGTCAGTCATTACAGCACTGCTGAGCCCGAGCCTCACACAGACGTCCCTGCAGATCCCGATGAGCTGCCTCTGCGCAGCCACCAGGTGGTGCTGTGGCGTCACTAACCCATCCAGTCAGATTCACCACAACCCCCATCAGCCTCCACCTGTAGAGCTGGCCAGTGCTCCCCCTGATGTGTTACTGGGCGGCCGCCACACAAGACCCCGGACGTAATAACATATAATGTTCACCTTGGCATCCAGGATCTTGTCCCACTGCGGGGTCAGGTAATACATGATGCCGTCCACGGCCCCCTCCAGGGTGATCCCACGGACAAATAGGATGGTGAGGACCACATAGGGGAACGTGGCTGTGAAGTAAACCACCTGCAGGAGATAGAAGAGGTGTGAGGCACAGGAGGTACGAGGCACAGGCAGAGATATGAGACAGGAGAGAAAGGAGGTACAAGGCACAGGAATAAAGGAGGTACGAGGCACAGTAGTGATATGAGACAGGAGAGAAGGAGGTACGAGGCACAGGCATAAAGGGAGGTATGAGCCAGAGGAGTGATACGAGACACAAGAGAGAAGGAGGTATGAGGCACAGGAGTGATATGAGACAGGAGAGAAAGGAGGTACAAGGCACAGGAATAAAGGAGGTACGAGGCACAGTAGTGATATGAGACAGGAGAGAAGGGAGGTACAAGGCACAGGAATAAAGGAGGTACGAGGCACAGTAGTGATATGAGACAGGAGAGAAGGGAGGTACAAGGCACAGGAATAAAGGAGGTATGAGGCACAGGAGTGAAAGGAGGTATGAGGCACAGGAGTGAGGAGTAAGTATAGGAAAGGTACAGGGCACAATATGGAAGAAGGAAAAGACACAGAAGTAAGGTGAGGTATGAGGCACAGAATTGGCGGATATTTGGAGGATGATGGGAGTAGTCATGATGCCCAGGCTGACTCACCTTTCCAGAAGATTTGACGCCTCTAATGAGACAGAGGAAGACAACGACCCAGGACAACCCCAGACACCCCAGAATCGGAAGCTGCACCTCCCCGAAATTGCCGATGCCGTCTGACAACTTCAGCACATAGCGCCTGTAAGAGAGCGAGAGGAGCGGCCACGTTACCAGCTTTAGGGGGGCCTCCTGTGGCGTTGGCGGTGGTACCCGAGCCGGGGTGTGTTAATCTGCTGTGCCCATTAAAGGGGTCCTCTCCCTTCAGCAAGTGGCATTTATCATGTAGAGGACGTTAATACCAGGCCCTTCCTAATGTATTGGGAGTCTCCATGTTGCCTCCTTTGCTGGCTGGATTCATTTTCCCATCACATTATACACTGCTTGTTTCCATGGTTACGACCACCCTGCAATCCAGCAGTGGTGGTCGTGCTTGCGCACAATAGACAGGAGTGCTGGCGGGACTGTGGGAGCGCACACAGGCTGGGGCTTTTTCTACAGTGTGCAAGCACGACCACTGCTGGATTGCAGGGTGGTCGTAACCATGGAAACGAGCAGCTTATAATGTGATGGAAAAGGAAGCGACATGGAGAAGAACAATCCATTGGGAAGGGCCTGGTATTAGAATGCATTATGGAGAAAAAGTTATTTGCTGAAGTGATACAACCCCTTTAAGTTCGAGGTGCACAGAGCCCCGTGCCTCGCAGACCTCTAGAGAGGCATTTCCTGCGTGCCTTGGCTGCCAGTCTGGGGTCTGGTCATGTTCTCCGGCCTCCAGGAAACACTGCCATTGTCGGCTCTTCCGGTGCACTCCGCACAATAACTCCCAGCATGGTAAGCACTACAACTCCCATGAGGCTCAGGATTCCTACAGTTATTCTGCCACAGAGAGAGATCAGCGGCGACGCTTCAGGGCGAGGCGTCAGCTGATGGCCTCAGGCAGGACGCCGGTCACAATACGAGGAAGCGAGCGGCGTATAACGCACAATCAACGCCTGGGGCAGTGCCACGCTAGAAGAGTGGGGTGAGACCTTCTGTGCCAACTCTTCACATCTCTGCTTGCTGTCAGTGAATCAGGACATTCCTTGTTTACATTCAGCTGCTGAATATCTGCCCTGATCTAATACTTCTCACAGCTGAGGGCTTGCTACAGTGTGTCAGTCTAAGCACTGTCTGCACTGGACCCACTGTGACGACCCCTCAGCTCTCAGGACCGGTCCTCGCCTCTGGATGTTCCGTGGAATATCCCGCCCCGGCCCACCTACCTCCAGTACTCCTCGCTGGGACTCGTCCTCTTCCCGGTTTGGTTCAGAAGCTCGGAGATGTTGAAGGCACCTGGATGGGAGGTGAGGTTGAAGCTGCTGTTGGTGGAGGGGCTCAGCACGCCGACGCAGTTGTCCGTGTTCCAGGGGTTGTTGCAGTAGGTCCAGGGCAGGACGCGGCTCATGGACATGAAGAAGTAATAGAAGGCGATACAGATGACCACGTTGTAATAAATACCGATATACGTGGAGACCACCATCATCCCGTAGCCCACGCCTGGAGGAGGAGACGCAGAAGAGATAAGGATTCGCACCCCTTGAGCTTTTCCATATTTTTCACCCACAATTTTATCGACCGACACAAAGTCCAAGTCCATGAGAAGAAGGAGATGAGGTCCTCACAATGTCGGGAGAGTGCGGCTGCATGAGTGCTTTGTAGGACCATCTTCTGCCGACAGTCTTTGGGGTCGGTCTCTACAGCTTTCCACATCTAGAGGCGACATTTCTGCCCATTCCTCTTTGCAGAAGAGCTCGCGCTCAGTCAGATTGGATGGATGTTGAGGGTTGTTGTCCTGCTGGAAGGTGAACCTCCGCCCCAGTCTCAAGTCTTTTGCAGCCTCTACCAGGTTTTCCTCCAGGATTGCCCAGTATTTATCCATCTTCCCATCATCTCTGACCGGCTCCCCGGTCCCTGCTGAAGATAAGCCTCCCCCACCTGAGCTCTGCAGCTCCTCCACCGAGACCATGGGCCTCTTGGCTGCTTCTCTAATTAGTGCTCTCCTTGCCTGGGCGGTCCGTTTAGGTGGGCGGCCATCTCTTGGTAGGCTTGCAGTTGTACCATACTCCTTCCATTTTCAGATGATGGATTGAGCAGTGCTCTGTGAGATGCTGTATATTTTTTCACCACTTTATCCCTGACCTGTCTGGTGTGTTCCTTGGTTTTCATGATGCTGTTTAATCACTAATCTTCTCTAACAAACCTCTGAGGCCTTCACAGAGCAGCTGGAGTCATACTGAGAAGACATTACACACAGGAGGACTCAATTTACTAATTAGTCACAGGGGGCTGAATACTAATGCACGCTGCACTTTCCAGATTTTTATTTCTTAAACAAAGTGAAAACCTTGTATCATTTTCTCTTCTCTTCACACGACTTGGACTTTGTGTTGGTCGATCACATAAAATCCAAATAAAATACATTTAAGTTTGTGGGTGAAACGTGAAAAAATGTGGAAAAGTTTAAGGGGTGTGAATAGTTTTTCAAGGCACTGTAAAAAGCCGCCGTCCCTGCACAGACACAACATGCAGACAAACCACACACAGGAAGTCACCTGTGCGCAGCAAAACAACTGCCCCACATTACTGTACCTTTAAACAGGGGGCTGACCCTCCACACCCCAAGACACCCCTGACTGGCAAACTGCCCAAAAGACAATTCCATAAAGAAGAGCGGGATCCCACAGAAGACCAGCATGATGAAATACGGGAACATGAAGGCGCCTGGAGAGGAAAGAGAAAATCACTGAAAAAACTGTAGAAAAAACACAATTATAGTATATCTGGAGAGCAGTGATGTCACCTCCTGTATAATATAACTGATATCTGGAGAGCGGTGATGTCACCTCCTGTATAATATCACTGATATCTGGAGAGCGGTGATGTCACCTCCTGTATAATATAACTGATATCTGGAGAGCGGTGATGTCACCTCCTGTATAATATAACTGATATCTGGAGAGCGGTGATGTCACCTCCTGTATAATATAACTGATATCTGGAGAGCGGTGATGTCACCTCCAGTATAATATAACTGATATCTGGAGAGCGGTGATGTCACCTCCTGTATAATATAACTGATATCTGGAGAGCAGTGATGTCACCTCCTGTATAATATAACTGATATCTGGAGAGCGGTGATGTCACCTCCTGTATAATATCACTGATATCTGGAGAGCGGTGATGTCACCTCCTGTATAATATAACTGATATCTGGAGAGCGGTGATGTCACCTCCTGTATAATATAACTGATATCCGGAGAGCGGTGACGTCACCTCCTGTGTAATATAACTGATATCTGGAGAGCGGTGATGTCACCTCCTGTATAATATAACTGATATCTGGAGAGCGGTGATGTCACCTCCTGTATAATATAACGGATATCTGGAGAGTGGTGATGTCACCTCCTGTATAATATAACCGATATCTGGAGAGCGGTGATGTCACCTCCTGTATAATATAACTGATATCTGGAGAGCGGTGATGTCACCTCCTGTATAATATAACTGATATCTGGAGAGCGGTGATGTCACCTCCTGTATAATATAACTGATATCTGGAGAGCGGTGATGTCACCTCCTGTATAATATAACTGATATCTGGAGAGCGGTGATGTCACCTCCTGTATAATATCACTGATATCCGGAGAGCGGTGATGTCACCTCCTGTATAATATAACTGATATCCGGAGAGCGGTGATGTCACCTCCTGTATAATATTACTGATATCTGGAGAGCGGTGATGTCACCTCCTGTATAATATAACTGATATCTGGAGAGCGGTGATGTCACCTCCTGTGTAATATACCTGATATCTGGAGAGCGGTGATGTCACCTCCTGTATAATATAACTGATATCTGGAGAGCGGTGATGTCACCTCCAGTATAATATAACTGATATCTGGAGAGCGGGGATGTCACCTCCTGTATAATATAACTGATATCTGCAGAGCGGTGATGTCACCTCCTGTATAATATAACTGATATCTGGAGAGCGGTGATGTCACCTCCTGTATAATATAACTGATATCTGGAGAGCGGTGATGTCACCTCCTGTATAATATTACTGATATCTGGAGAGCGGTGATGTCACCTCCAGTATAATATAACTGATATCTGGAGAGCGGGGATGTCACCTCCTGTATAATATAACTGATATCTGCAGAGCGGTGATGTCACCTCCTGTATAATATAACTGATATCTGGAGAGCGGTGATGTCACCTCCTGTATAATATAACTGATATCTGGAGAGCGGTGATGTCACCTCCTGTATAATATTACTGATATCTGGAGAGCGGTGATGTCACCTCCAGTATAATATAACTGATATCTGGAGAGCGGGGATGTCACCTCCTGTATAATATAACTGATATCTGGAGAGCGGTGATGTCACCTCCTGTATAATATAACTGATATCTGGAGAGCGGGGATGTCACTTCCTGTATAATATCTCATATCTGGAGAGCGGTGATGTCACCTCCTGTATAATATAACATATCTGGAGAGCGGTGATGTCACCTCCTGTATAATATCTCATATCTGGAGAGCGGTGATGTCACTTCCTGTATAATATCTCATATCTGGAGAGCGGTGATGTCACCTCCTGTATGATATCACTGATATCTGGAGAGCGGTGATGTCACCTCCTGTATAATATCACTGATATCTGGAGAGCGGTGATGTCACCTCCTGTATAATATCACTGATATCTGGAGAGCGGTGATGTCACCTCCTGTATAATATAACTGATATCTGCAGAGCGGTGATGTCACCTCGTGTATAATATAACCGATATCTGGAGAGCGGTGATGTCACCTCCTGTATAATATCTCATATCTGGAGAGCGGTGATGTCACCTCCTGTATAATATCACTGATATCTGGAGAGCGGTGATGTCACCTCCTGTATAATAGCTCATATCTGGAGAGCGGTGATGTCACCTCCTGTATAATATAACTGATATCTGGAGAGCGGTGATGTCACCTCCTGTATAATATAACTGATATCTGGAGAGCGGTGATGTCACCTCCTGTATAATATAACTGATATCTGGAGGGCGGCGATGTCACCTCCTGTATAATATAACTGATATCTGCAGAGCGGTGATGTCACCTCGTGTATAATATAACCGATATCTGGAGAGCGGTGATGTCACCTCCTGTATAATATCTCATATCTGGAGAGCGGTGATGTCACCTCCTGTATAATAGCTCATATCTGGAGAGCGGTGATGTCACTTCCTGTATAATATCACTGATATCTGGAGAGCGGTGATGTCACTTCCTGTATAATATCTCATATCTGGAGAGTGGTGATGTCACCTCCTGTGTAATATCACTGATATCTGGAGAGCGGTGATGTCACTTCCTGTATAATATCTCATATCTGGAGAGCGCTGATCTCACCCCTTGGAGAATATATCTGGATAGAGTTACAGGGGGGCTCCACGTGTCGCCCCCAGGGCCACTCACCTCCTCCATTCCGGTAGCAGAGATACGGGAACCTCCAGACGTTGCCCAGGCCCACCGCATAGCCCACACTGGTCAGGACAAACTCGATCTGGTTGCCCCAGTTTCCCCTCTTCACGTTCTCGTCTCTCTTGGTGACTTCTCCGGGCACCGTGCCATTCTGCAAGGAAGTAGTCGGGTGATTAATATCCTGAAGATCAAATATGAGAGGACTACAACTCCCAATAAGCACGGTTCCGCCATCCTGCCATACAGAACAGGTGCACTGGGTGGGCACTGTAGTGTCTGGGTCTGGTCAGTCGGACCCTGCTGAATACTCTGAACAGAGGAGGGACCTTCACCTGCACGGTGGGGTCATCTTCAGGCGTGGACAGCTCCTCGGACTCCCCGACATACCCAGACTGGACAATTAAAGGGGCGCCCATTGGATAATGAGACATCACAGCTGAGGGTATGTTACAATGTTTCAGAGCAGACAAATCTCTCCTAGAACTGCTCACACAACTGCAGAGCTTGCTACAGTGTTTCAGCTCTGAGAAATGGGGGCGACATGGGGGAGGTGATATATGTTTGTCTGAGGGGCAGTAGAGGGTCCCGGAAGAGATGGCCACCAATTATAATGAGCCCTGGACCTGGCGCCAGCTGCCCGTCAGCTGCCAAGTCTCGCTGCGCAATAATCACAAGAGGCTTTTCCAGTCCAGAGCACATCCGACAAGAGCGTCCGAAAACATTCATCACCGGAGGCCACAGCACCACAGGGAGGGAAAGGAGGGGTTAATGATAATCCCCCGTGCCCCAGACTGCACCCGGACACCAGCACAGTGTGGACAGAGCGAGGAGGTCATTTCTATTAAGGCAGCTTCAGAGCTGAAATCATACAGGATACCCTATTAACAAACAACTTGTAGTGATCATTACCCTACACTACAGGAGCTGTGCGTCCACAGGTTTACTGACTGCACCAGCAGAATAGTGAGTGCAGCTCTGGAGTATAATGCAGGATGTAACTCAGGATCAGTACAGGATAAGTAATGTATGTACACAGTGACTGCACCAGCAGAATAGTGAGTGCAGCTCTGGAGTATAATACAGGATGTAACTCAGGATCAGTACAGGATAAGTAATATATGTACACAGTGACTGCACCAGCAGAATAGTGAGTGCAGCTGTGGAGTATAATACAGGATGTAACTCAGGATCAGTACAGGATAAGTAATGTATGTGCACAGTGACTGCACCAGCAGAATAGTGAGTGCAGCTCTGGGGTATAATACAGGATGTAACTCAGGATCAGTACAGGATAAGTAATGTATGTACACAGTGACTCCACCAGCAGAATAGTGAGTGCAGCTCTGGAGTATAATACAGGATGTAACTCAGGATCAGTACAGGATAAGTAATGTATGTGCACAGTGACTGCACCAGCAGAATAGTGAGTGCAGCTCTGGGGTATAATACAGGATGTAACTCAGGATCAGTACAGGATAAGTAATGTATGTACACAGTGACTGCACCAGCAGAATAGTGAGTGCAGCTCTGGAGTATAATACAGGATGTAACTCAGGATCAGTACAGGATAAGTAATGTATGTACACAGTGACTGCACCAGCAGAATAGTGAGTGCAGCTCTGGAGTATAATACAGGATGTAACTCAGGATCAGTGCAGGATAAGTAATGTATGTACACAGTGACTGCACCAGCAGAATAGTGAGTGCAGCTCGGGAGTATAATACAGGATGTAACTCAGGATCAGTACAGGATAAGTAATGTATGTACACAGTGACTGCACCAGCAGAATAGTGAGTGCAGCTCTGGAGTATGATACAGGATGTAACTCAGGATCAGTACAGGATAAGTAATGTATGTACACAGTGACTGCACCAGCAGAATAGTGAGTGCAGCTCTGGAGTATAATACAGGATGTACCTCAGGATTAGTACAGGATAAGTAATGTATGTATACAGTGACTGCACCAGCAGAATAGTGAGTGCAGCTCTGGAGTATAATACAGGATGTAACTCAGGATCAGTACAGGATAAGTAATGTATGTACACAGTGACTGCACCAGCAGAATAGTGAGTGCAGCTCTGGAGTATAATACAGGATGTAACTCAGGATCAGTACAGGATAAGTAATGTATGTACACAGTGACTGCACCAGCAGAATAGTGAGTGCAGCTCTGGAGTATAATACAGGATGTAACTCAGGATCAGTACAGGATAAGTAATGTATGTACACAGTGACTGCACCAGCAGAATAGTGAGTGCAGCTCTGGAGTATAATACAGGATGTAACTCAGGATCAGTACAGGATAAGTAATGTATGTACACAGTGACTGCACCAGCAGAATAGTGAGTGCAGCTCTGGAGTATAATACAGGATGTAACTCAGGATCAGTACAGGATAAGTAATGTATGTACACAGTGACTGCACCAGCAGAATAGTGAGTGCAGCTCTGGAGTATAATACAGGATGTAACTCAGGATCAGTACAGGATAAGTAATGTATGTACACAGTGACTGCACCAGCAGAATAGTGAGTGCAGCTCTGGAGTATAATACAGGATGTAACTCAGGATCAGTACAGGATAAGTAATGTATGTACACAGTGACTGCACCAGCAGAATAGTGAGTGCAGCTCTGGAGTATAATACAGGATGTAACTCAGGATCAGTACAGGATAAGTAATGTATGTACACAGTGACTGCACCAGCAGAATAGTGAGTGCAGCTCTGGAGTATAATACAGGATGTAACTCAGGATCAGTACAGGATAAGTAATGTATGTACACAGTGACTGCACCAGCAGAATAGTGAGTGCAGCTCTGGAGTATAATACAGGATGTAACTCAGGATCAGTACAGGATAAGTAATGTATGTACACAGTGACTGCACCAGCAGAATAGTGAGTGCAGCTCTGGACCAGCTGTTCCTGAGCTGCGATTACCTGTGGGTGTGGTCGCCTGTGGCTGTGTGTAGCTGCTGCTGCTGCTGCTGCTCCTGAGCGTTTGGAGGAAAATCTATCCACCTGAGGCCGGCTCTCTCCTCCCCAGGGGGAGAGTGGGTTCTCAGGCATGAGCGAGGGAAGCAAGCCCCAGGCTCCTGTTCCCAGCGGCAGGCCTTCAGGGGACAGGAGAAGCCAGCGTTTGGCCTGCATGGAGGACTCAGGGGTAAGAAGATCTGGCAGGAGTCGCAGTAATGTGGCTTCTGTCTCCCCTGAGTCTGAGGGTAGTAGGAAGAGCCGCAAGGCTGGATCCGCTAAGGAGGACCCGAATGCCAGCATGGGTGAGAGTGGCCCTTCCGGGGCCCAGCAAAAGCCGAGTGTTCACGGAGGTGAAGCAGATCTTGAGGAGGAAGGCTGGGGCGTACTGAGGGCCCGGGAGTCCATTTCCACCTACGGATCCCGGGTCATGAGCCACCTCCGTGAGTACGAAGACGCGACTAAGACCCTGAGGAGGCTCCGGGAGGAGCTGCGCGGCTTGAGGTCTTGTGTTGGAGTGGCCCCAAAGAGGAAGAAGCAGGGGCTGGAGAACCAAATAAAGCAGCTACAAGCTGACATTGGCGAGATTGAGCAAAGGCGGACTGTACTCCGAGATAAAAGCGGCCCGTTTAAGGAAAAACTCCTAAACGAGGAACGTTTTCGGAAGATGGCGGAGGAGAAGGGGCAGATGGGGCAGCAGCCTGACAGCCAGGTGGAGAAGGAACCAGTCGTGCAGGAGGAGGATGATGATGATGACCAGCAAGATCCACCTGGCAGCCTGCAGGAGCAGATTCCGTACAGTGGGCCCCCTGCACGCCAAATAGCAAGGTCACCCAGCTGCGGCTCGGGGGATGAGTATGAGACCTGCAGCCCGGGAGGGGCCCTAGTGGAGGAGATCCAGCTCCTGGAGTCCCCAGTGCGTTTCCAGGACTTATGCTTTGGTGATGAGTTGCCACCGGAGACGCCTGGGGAAGGAAAGAAAAAGGCTAAGAAGACCAAGCTCCAGGAGCAGGTAAGATATGTATACACCCCCCTCCCTGGGACCCCCGGGTCGACCGCAGGGCCGGCTCACTGTATTAGCCCCTCTTCTCAGCCCAGCCCGTGTCCTGCAGTGGACTCGGTGCAGGAGAGAGGGGAGAGCGAGGTATCCGATATGGTGGTGAGCTCCGTCTCTGTTTGCAGTAACGGGGATGGAGCTGGTGCGACACCGGCTGAAAAGCCGGACAGGAAGGTTACTGCGGAGGATGAGAGAAAAATCTCTGGCGCTGGAGTTTGCTCCCTGATGGGAGGAGGGGGTGGCTCCACGCCACAGATGGCTGCAGGAGCTCCGATGGCTCCAACCGCTGATGACGCTGTTCCCTCGGGCCAGCAGAGGCATGAAGGAGCTGTCGGAGCTATGACGGTTACGCCTCCCAATGAAGGTCAAGAACTGAGGCCAAAGCCTTTGTTTTGTATTGGCGCTGCTGGTCCAGATGAGCGGCGCCATGAAAGAACAGATCAGCAGCGTTTGGATCAGCGGCGCCCGGTAATGGATCAGCGGCGCCCAAAAGTTGTAAATGGTAGTACTGAGGAAGCGGAGGGCAATGATAAAAGTGGGGTTGGGGCTGTGGCCTGTCTTTTGGGGGCAGCTCCGACCCCAGGGCCCAGTGATGCTGAGGTACCAATAATTACACCAAAACACACCGGTTCAGCCAGTATGAGTGAGGGTAGCAGGTGGGGGGCAGAAAATTATTTTTAATAAAAATATGTCTGGGGGTTTGGATGGTGGAGTGAATGGTGTTAGGAGGGAAGGAAGGGAGGTCGCAGAATCTGTTGTAAGTAAGGCTGGTTTGGGGATGGAAGATATGGAAGTGGGTGGTGGAGGGTCTTTGGTAAGCGGGGAGGGTGTGGAACCTGGTCCGGTTGCCCCCCCGGCTGTGGCAGCCCCTGTGCGCAGTTTTGCTACTGTCACGGCCGGGGTGAGTAGGGGACCCTCCTTGTCCTCTGGCTCTGGGGACGGCGTTTTGCAGCGGCGTCTTCTGGAGGCTCTAAAGAGAGGGGAGAGCACAATCAATGTAGAGGGGAGGGAGGTTGATCTATCCTTTTGGATAGATAGGCATGGCCTCTCAGCCTTCCGAGAGCAAAGGAGCGGGGAGACCACGTGGTCCCTCCCGACAGCTGGGCAGGGTGCTCTCCGTAGGAATGTGGTCCGTCTGAGGTGGAGGGGCAGTGATACATGTCCTTCAAGATCAGAAGTTGTTGAGCTCCTTCTAAAGATGGGCTTCAAGGCGACAGACATCTACGCCTTGATACATCCCTATGGGACCCCTGAGTTCGATGTCAGCTTTGTTCGGCCGGAGGGACTTGAGCTCTTCTGGTCGAACTATGAGATGGCAAAGGACGAGCCCAGCTGGCGAGATTTTGCCGTCCAGGCAGTGTCTCGTCAGAACAATGTGAAGAGGGTGACCGTTCTAACCCGTAACGAGTCACTCTCGTGTATTGACATCATGACGTGGCTCGGCCGATATGGGGAGGTGGTGGAGGTTCCCAAGAAGAACAGGGATGAACATGGCATCTGGTCTGGGGCCTGGACGTTCATGGTAAAACTTAGGCTTTTAGGAAACACAGTTACTCACATACCATCTGCCACCTTCCTTGGAAGGGATCGCATCCAGATTTTCTACCAGGGTCAGCCGAAGCTCTGTCACAGATGCGGCAGCCCCACACACTTCAGTGCTAACTGCACTGTACAGAAGTGCGCGCTGTGTGGGGAGATTGGCCACCTCGCTGCATCATGTGCAGAGATTAGGTGTCACCTGTGTGGTGACTTAGGTCACCCATTCAGTCGCTGCCCTCATTCCTTTGCCAATGCGGTCAATGCCCCGGCGGGAGGAAGCCGTGAGGCCAATTCTACTGGGGCAGGGGCTGGCAGAAGTGAAGGAACAGAGGGGCCAGGGAAGAAAAGTAAGCAAAAGACGCCTGCCCAACTGAGGCGTCAGGAAAATCGCCGAAGGGAGAGGGAGATGGGTGAATCCCGGGAACCTCAGGCAACTGGGGAAGCTGGGAAAGCTGGGATGACCCCTGATCTCACCCCTGAGACTGCTGCTACTGCTGAGGCCCAAAGGGACAGTGAGCTGGATGAGGAAATTAGGAGGATCCAGGAAGAGGAAGGTGCCATCTCCTCATTATCCCCCCATGACGGGGGAAGTGGGGGATGGCAAAAGCAGGGTAATAAACGTACAGGGAAAAAGGGAGATTTAAGATCTTCTCCCACCCGCCAGATGCCAAAGGAAGGTACAACCAACCCCCCTCTGATTAGTCTCTCAAACCGGTTCCAAGCCATTGGTGACACCTCCCCCTCCTCAGGGGAGGGAGCCGGTGGGGAGGTTTCGGGAGTCGCGGTGACACCTGGGCCTGCGGGGGACGCCGAGCCTCCTTCTACTGGGGAAAACATGTCCTCAGGGGTGGGGGCTGGCTTGGAGTCAGAGCACAAGGGCAGTAGGTGAAATGGACACATCTGTTTGTTTGAAGAGGGGTAAGCCATCATCTGATGAAAAAGTTGGTGGGGGCAGTGGGAAAAGAAAGCCATCTAATTCAATCACCCATGATGGCGGCACTCACTCCGTTGACGCTGGCGTCCATTAATGTCGCCAGCATTAAGTCAGATACGGCTAGATTTGCGGCCTTTGATTTTTTCAGCCGGGTTGAAGCTGACATTTTGTTTTTGCAGGAGACCAGGCTGCCAGATTTGGCATCTGTATTTAAAGCTAAAAGGGAGTGGCGACGCGGATCCTCCTACTGGTCTCTTGCGGCCGAGCCGTATAGCGGGGTGGCAGTCCTTTTTACTGCACCGGTAGAATGCCGACGGGTTATTGAATTAGAAATGGGGAGGTGCCTGATCCTGGATGTCCTCATGAGGGGACAAGAACTTCGTCTAATTAACATCTATGGTCCTCAGTCCAAGTGGGACCGTAAGTGTCTCTTCATGAGGATCAAGCCCTATCTTTTTACAAGTCGGCAGGTGGTCTTTGGAGGGGACTTCAATACTGTCACAAGGCCCCAGGATAGGGGAGGTTCCAGGGACAAGCTGACTTACGACAGCGTTGCGCTTAATAAAATAGCTAGTGAGGCTCGTCTGGTGGATGTCCACATCCGGCACACCCCAGGCCACCCGGGGTTCACCTATCATAGGGCTAGTTGTAGGTCTAGAATAGACAGGTTTTATTTAAAGGAGGAAGCCGTCTCTTCAGCCGTGTCCGCTGTGGAGGTGGAGTTCTCCGACCACTGTATGATTTTGTTTTCTCTGAATGTTGCAGAGACCCCCCGAATGGGAAGAGGCTACTGGAGGCTCAATTCGTCTCTCTTGGAAGAAGCGGAGATAAGACAGTCCTTTGAGGATTTCGTTCAGAGCCAGGTACCATTGCTGGATCTCTGCGGCAGTAAGTCTGAGTGGTGGGAGATCTTCAAGGAAAGGGTGGGGAGATTCTTCCGCCAGCTCTCGAGCCTCAGGAGTCTGAGTAAGTATCGCCTGTATCAGGGCCTGAGGAGGAAACTCGAACGTCTTGTCTCGACTGGGGGTAGCCGTGAGGAGATCTCCAGAGTGAAGTCTTTGCTTATGAGGTGTCAGTACGATAGGCACGCATCTTTGGTTTTTGAGAGGGATTACGGGAAATACCGCTCGCCCGACCCTTACAAAAACTGCAGGATGTCAGTGAGTAGTAAGATTGTGTCAGGACTGATTGATAGTACGGGTTCTCTGAGAAGGTCCAGATCAGGGATCCTGGAGGTTGTCAGATCCTTTTACTCACATCTCATGGCAAGGAGGGATCTTGATCGTGATAAGATATCGGCTTTCCTGACTGAAACTGTCCCTGAACCAGGGGTAGACCCCTCTCTTGACGGTTTGACGGAAATGATCAGTGAAGAGGAAGTCAGTCTGGTGATTGAGGGGCTTGCTCCCAAAAAATCACCTGGTCCGGATGGCTTAACATCTGAGTTTTACAAGACCTTTAAGGACACCTTAGTTCCCCTCTTGACTGAGGTATTAAATGAGTGTCTCTCCTCGGGTACTCTACCAAAGTCAATGAGGAGGTCGGCCCTGATCATCCTGTCAAAGGGTAAAGATCCTTTCCACATTGAGAATTGGCGTCCCATAGCGCTCCTCGGTGTGGACAGAAAGATTTTGGCAAAGGTGCTATTTAATCGGCTGGTGAAGTTTGCACCCCAGCTCCTTTCTGGGGCCCAGCATTGCTCTGTTCCCGGCCACAGTACTTTTAGTGCTGTGCTCAGTGTCCGGGAGGCCGTGGAGCAGGGCAGGGCAGGTCACTGGAAGGGGTACATGCTGTCCTTGGATCAGGCAAAAGCATTTGATCGTGTTAACCACGAGTACCTCTGGTCTGTCCTTCTGAGATATGGCCTGCCCGGGGGGTTTGTTGATTGGCTTAAGACCTTGTATGCAGGGGCAGAGAGTTTCCCGCTTGTGAATGGTTGGATTGGGCGTCCTTTTGGGGTGGGATCTGGGGTTCGCCAGGGTTGTCCTCTGAGCCCGCTTTTGTACGTGTTCGCGATCGATCCCTTCCTTAGAGGGGTTGATCGTGGGCCGTTGGCGGGCATCGGGATGGACCGGGCGGCTCCGGAGACTACACTGAGGGTGGTGGCGTATGCTGATGACGTAACTATCTTTGTGTCTTCGAGAGGGGAGGCAGAGTGGGTACTGTCTGAGGTAGAGCGCTACTCAGAGTCATCTGGGTCCAAGATCAACCGAGATAAGTGTGAGAGTCTCTGGCTGGGAGGTGGAGATCCTGGTTTTGATCTCCCGGACACCCTTCCAGAGCCCCAGGAATCTACAAAAGTCCTCGGCATTGAATTTGGCCAGGGGGATTACCCCCATCAAAACTGGGATAGCAGGCTTAAGATTGCCGCTCAGAAGGTGGACCAGTGGAAGGGTTGGTCTTTAACCCTCAGGGAAAGGGTGAACATTATCAAAACCTACCTGATCCCTTTGCTGTTATATCTGGGCAGTGTGTGCGTCTTGCCGGAACCTTTCTGGACTCGGGTCTACAGTCTGTTCTTCCAGATGTTATGGGGAAACAGACTGAACCTTGTCAAGAGGGAGGTTACTTACCGTACGAGGAGACTAGGAGGGTTGGGTATGGTCAACCCTGTGGTGTTCCTGGTGAACACCTTTATTAAGATTAATCTCTCGAACCTCTGGCAAGAGAGGGCTCCTCTGTGGGTAGCCTCCTGTCGGGGATGGTTTCGGCCTTTCTTCCAGGAATGGGAGACAGGGGGGCAAGTGAAGGATCTCCGCACACCACATGGGCATCTCCCGGCTTATGCTGCCCTGGTTCTGAAGGTATTACGTCGGTGGGGTCTGGGGATGTGGGAAATCAGGACTCAGTCAAGGAGACTCCTTGACCAGAGGGTTCTGTTGACCCATTTCCAGAAACCTCTGGCCCTCAGGGACTGCCCAGGTCGGGATCTGAGGGTTGGGTTACGGCTTTTAAATTCCAATAGGATCCCCTTGAAGTTCTTTGACTTGACTTGGCGCTGCTTCCATGGGAAACTGTGTGTGAGGGACAATCTGAAGTGTAGGAGCTCTGAGGACAGGGGGTGTCCCCGTGAGGAGTGCGGTGGTGTGCTGGAAAGCATGGACCACTTCCTGCTTCATTGTCCCTTTAACACAGAGGTTTACACCAGGGTGGGGACCTCCATTGGCTGGCCTAGGCTGGTCACTCTCTCCTATGCGGAATGGGCCTATGGAGCATTCAGACACCTGGGTGGTAGGGACCTTTGCACTTTATTCCTAGTCAGCTCAGTGGTCAGGTACTACACGTGGCATGCACGGTGTTTAGTTTCGACGCAACGCAAAATCCTCCCCGAGGATGAGGTGGTTAGGAACATTCTCGGAGACCTGGTGAAGGTGCGCTCTCTGGAGTACGAGAGGTTGGGGGCGGGTAGAGCCTCTCTCCTCTGGAGGGGTTTTGCCTTTAGGGTACCCTAGCCTGTTGTCTCCCCTCCCGGTGGTGGGCTGAAGCTGACACTGTAGATTTTTGTTTTGTTTTGGTGGCTGTATGAGGACATAGGGCTTGCAGGCGCCAAACTTGGGCTTTAATGGGTTGTGTGTGGCTGAAAAGCCTCACGGTGGGTGGTGAGGTTAAGGTCTACTATGTAATGTACTATGTAATGTAGTTTATATGTCTTTATGTCTATATATATTTGTTTATTTGTATAGGTTGAGTTGTCGGGTGTAGTGTTAGGTTGGGTGGTGGGTAAATGGGGGGAGGGTTCCATGGAACATTGGGGACTTTGGGACATATAAGAAAATCCTGGGCTGGTTCATGGACGTCTGTTATCATGTACTGGGGGCATGGGATGCGGGACCAGCTCAGGGACCCAAAAAAAAAATAAAAAAAAAAAAAATATATATATATATATATATAATATAAAAAAAATAAAAAATTGTGTGTTGCATTGGGGTGGTGGTGGGTGGGCTTTTTGTAAGTTTAACTTCTGTATTTGTTAAGTGTAGGTAGGTGCAACCGGATCAGGAAGGTTAGTACATGTACATAGGATATTGTAAATATTGTACATAGCTGGTGTTCTGTGGCGAGTGGGCTGGACCGGTGCTGTCTGCGCCGCGCTGAGGAGCATCATGTCCTGTATGGTTGGTTTGGTCTCTGTTTTATATATTTATTTATCTGTTTGTTTTAAAATTTTAATAAAAGAAATACAGGATGTAACTCAGGATCAGTACAGGATAAGTAATGTATGTACACAGTGACTGCACCAGCAGAATAGTGAGTGCAGCTCTGGAGTATAATACAGGATGTAACTCAGGATCAGTACAGGATAAGTAATGTATGTACACAGTGACTGCACCAGCAGAATAGTGAGTGCAGCTCTGGAGTATAATGCAGGATGTAACTCAGGATCAGTACAGGATAAGTAATGTATGTACACAGTGACTGCTCCAGCAGAATAGTGAGTGCAGCTCTGGAGTATAATACAGGATATAACTCAGGATCAGTACAGGATAAGTAATGTATGTACACAGTGACTGCACCAGCAGAATAGTGAGTGCAGCTCTGGAGTATAATGCAGGATGTAAACTTGTGTTCAAAATAATAGCAGTCAGACATCACTAACCTGATCAATCACTGTTTTTGGTAGAAATGATATTTCTACATGGCAGATAATTTTCTAGCAGGTGTAATAGAGTAATAGAAATCCTACAGACCCAACAGTCAGGACCTGCTGCTGCTGCTGATTCTGTGTAATTGAATCACTAATTGAAAGGTGAATGTTCAAAATAATAGCAGTGTGGAGTTCAATGAGTGAGGTCATTAATTCTTTGAAAAACAGGTGGCAATTATTGCCCTTATTTAAGGAAGGCAGCAGATGTTGTAGCTGCCGGTTACAGTGCATTTCTCTCTGAAATTCTGAGGAGAATGGGTCGTTCCAGACATTGTTCAGAAGAACAGCGCACCTTGATTAAAAAGTTGATTGGAGAGGGGAAAACATATAACGAAGTGCAGACAATGATCGGCTGCTCAGGTAAAATGATGGCAAATGCTTTAAATCGGCAACCAAAACCTGAAAGACGTGGAAGAAAGCGAGAAACTACCATTGGAACGGATAGAAGAATAACCAAAATGGCGAGGACTCGGCCAACAATCAGCTCCAGGAAGATGACAGAAGGTGTCAGGTTCCCTGTGAGTCCTGGTACAATGAGAAGACCCCGATGTGAGGCCGAGCGATCTGCAAGAAGCCCCCGGAAAGTCCCACTGCTGGAAACAAGACGTGGGCTGAAGAGCTTACAATCTGCCAAAGAGCCCATTGACGGCCTGAAGAGACATTGTGTGGACTGATGGAAGTGAGATTGTTCTTTCTGGGTCTAGTGGCCGGAGACAGTTTGTCAGACGACCCCCAAACACTGAATTCAGCCCCAGTGCACTGTGAAGACAGTAAAGCATGGTGGACAAGCATCCTGATACGGGGATGTGTCTCAGACTACGGTGTGGGGCCTATTTATCGCAGACCAGGGATCAGGGATCAGTCTGAATCCATCAGAATACTGGAAGAGGTCATGCCGCCTTATACTGAAGAGGAGATGCCCTTGGAATGGGTGTCCAACAAGACAACGACCCCAAACACACCCGTAAACGGGCAACATCTCGGCTCCAGACCAACAAGACCGACGTCATGGAGCGGCCGCCCGATCCCCGGATCTTAATCCAATAGGAAACTTGTGGGTGACATCAAACATACAGTTTCTGAGGAAAATAGAGAAGAACTGAGGAATGTGGTCCGATCCTTCGGGGCCGGAGAACCTGGTCACAGGGGCAGAAGGTGGCGACGCCGAGCGGCACAGACGTCCAGCAGGTCTCAGACAGCGGGTATACAACGGAGTATCAGTGACGGGATTCAGAGGAGAGGAAAGCCTCAGACATTTCTCCGTTTATAGAGTGAAGAAGACGAACACTGCTATTTTATTGAACAGTCTAATATTCACTTATCACAAATGTGATAGATTTCCCTCCATGTTGTGATGTGGAATATAATGTGCAGTGTTCCCGATGCATCCGTGTGGATGGAGATAGAAGCCATCAGACGGGTTCTGAGCGTTAGTCACTGCTATTATTTTGAACACAACTGTAGCCATGTTCCCTGGGTTCCATCTCCAGGCGAGAGGTGGCGGCTGGCGCTTCTTCTCCTCCATAGATGTCTATTGTGTAGAAGACAATTGCCATTGTTCCTCCAGGAAGATTAGACATCGCCCTACGCCGCCTCCCAGCAGACAATGGCCGCCCCAGGGAGCGCGCTCTGCGGATGAACTGCAGGTGGTGCAATCCGGATACTGACACACCGCTAATACCACCTGCCGGGGCAGAGAACCGCTAATACCCCCTGCCGGGGCAGAGAGCCGCTAATACCCCCTGCCGGGGCAGAGAGCCGCTAATACCCCCTGCCGGGGCAGAGAACCGCTAATACCCCCCTGCCGGGGCAGAGAGCCGCTAATACCCCCTGCCGGGGCAGAGAACCGCTAATACCCCCCTGCCGGGGCAGAGAGCCGCTAATACCCCCTGCCGGGGCAGAGAGCCGCTAATACCCCCTGCCGGGGCAGAGAACCGCTAATACCCCCCTGCCGGGGCAGAGAACCGCTAATACCCCCTGCCGGGGCAGAGAACCGCTAATACCCCCTGCCGGGGCAGAGAACCGCTAATACCCCCTGCCGGGGCAGAGAACCGCTAATACCCCCTGCCGGGGCAGAGAACCGCTAATACCCCCTGCCGGGGCAGAGAACAGATAATACCCCCTGCCGGGGCAGAGAACAGATAATACCCCCTGCCGGGGCAGAGAACAGATAATACCCCCTGCCGGGGCAGAGAACCGCTAATACCCCCTGCCGGGGCAGAGAACCGCGAATACCCCCTAGAACCACTAATACCCCCTGCCGGAGCAGAGAACAGATAATACCCCCTAGAACCACTAATACCCCCTGCCGGGGCAGAGAACCAGGTGTAAAGCCTCTCCGTCAGGCGGTCAGTGATGCATCTCTTCCTAATGATCCGTGAAACACTGATGGCGTCGATCCATAGAATATAATGGGCAAGACAGATCCGTGAAGACGGAACAGCGGACCGCACTAAAACACGGATGTGTGAATGAGGCTGAAACACAGAAGGGTGGAGGCTGTATCACATGTGAAAGGCTTAGATACACAGCTCAGCAGACAGTATCACACAGGAGAGGATTAGATACACAGCTCAGCAGACAGTATCACACAGGATAGGATTAGATACACAGCTCAGCAGTCAGTATCACACAGGAGAGGATTAGATACACAGCTCAGCAGTCAGTATCACACAGGAGAGGATTAGATACACAGCTCAGGAGACAGTATCACACAGGACAGGATTAGATACACAGCTCAGGAGACAGTATCACACAGGATAGGATTAGATACACAGCTCAGGAGACAGTATCACACAGGATAGGATTAGATACACAGCTCAGGAGACAGTATCACACAGGATAGGATTAGATACACAGCTCAGCAGACAGTATCACACATGATAGGATTAGATACACAGCTCAGCAGTCAGTATCACACAGGATAGGATTAGATACACAGCTCAGCAGACGGTATCACACAGGATAGGATTAGATACACAGCTCAGCAGACAGTATCACACAGGATAGGATTAGATACACAGCTCAGCAGACAGTATCACACAGGATAGGATTAGATACACAGCTCAGCAGACAGTATCACACAGGATAGGATTAGATACAACAGCTCAGCAGACGGTATCACACAGGATAGGATTAGATACACAGCTCAGCAGACAGTATCACACAGGATAGGATTAGATACACAGCTCAGCAGACAGTATCACACAGGATAGGATTAGATACACAGCTCAGCAGACAGTATCACACATGATAGGATTAGATACACAGCTCAGCAGACAGTATCACACAGGATAGGATTAGATACACAGCTTAGCAGACAGTATCACACAGGATAGGATTAGATACACAGCTCAGCAGACAGTAACACACAGGATAGGATTAGATACACAGCTCAGCAGGCAGTATCACACAGGATAGGATTAGATACACAGCTCAGCAGACGGTATCACACAGGTTAGGATTAGATACACAGCTCAGCAGACTGTATCACACAGGATAGGATTAGATACACAGCTCAGCAGGCAGTATCACACAGGATAGGATTAGATACACAGCTCAGCAGACAGTATCACACAGGATAGGATTAGATACACAGCTCAGCAGACAGTATCACACAGGATAGGATTAGATACACAGCTCAGCAGACAGTATCACACAGGATAGGATTAGATAGACAGCTCAGCAGACAGTATCACACAGGATAGGATTAGATACACGGCTCAGCAGACAGTATCACACAGGATAGGATTAGATACACGGCTCAGCAGGCAGTATCACACAGGATAGGATTAGATACACAGCTCAGCAGACAGTAACACACAGGATAGGATTAGATACACAGCTCAGCAGACAGTAACACACAGGATAGGATTAGATACACAGCTCAGCAGGCAGTAACACACAGGATAGGATTAGATACACAGCTCAGCAGACAGTATCACACAGGATAGGATTAGATACACGGCTCAGCAGACAGTATCACACAGGATAGGATTAGATACACAGCTCAGCAGACAGTATCACACAGGATAGGGTTAGATACACAGCTCAGCAGACAGTATCACACAGGATAGGATTAGATACACAGCTCAGCAGGCAGTATCACACAGGACAGGGTTAGATACACAGCTCAGCAGGCAGTATCACACAGGATAGGATTAGATACACAGCTCAGCAGGCAGTATCACACAGGATAGGATTAGATACACAGCTCAGCAGACAGTATCACACAGGATAGGATTAGATACACAGCTCAGCAGGCAGTATCACACAGGATAGGATTAGATACACAGCTCAGCAGGCAGTATCACACAGGATAGGATTAGATACACAGCTCAGCAGGCAGTATCACACAGGATAGGATTAGATACACAGCTCAGCAGACAGTATCACACAGGATAGGATTAGATACACAGCTCAGCAGACTGTATCACACAGGACAGGATTAGATACACAGCTCAGCAGACTGTATCACACAGGACAGGATTAGATACACAGCTCAGCAGACAGTATCACACAGGATAGGATTAGATACACAGCTCGGCAGACAGTATCACACAGGATAGGATTAGATACACAGCTCAGCAGACTGTATCACACAGGACAGGATTAGATACACAGCTCAGCAGGCAGTATCACACAGGATAGGATTAGATACACAGCTCAGCAGACTGTATCACACACGGCTTAGATACAGTGGACATTAGCTTGCCCTGTCGCCTGGCTGGTTTCCAGTGAATCCTGCACAATGATGGGGTTAGTAGTTCCAGTGATTTGGGGAGTCTGACTCCCACCGTCCGCTGCACATGGCGAGTTGTCACCGCTGATCCTGCTCGGTTCTGCCAGGAAGCCCAATCTGCTGCCATCCGAGCTGTTAACCCTTCGCCCTCCATACAGCATGACTGCTCCCTGGGCCGTACTCCCATAGCTGCAGGCAATTCATAGGGTCTGAGGGGCCCCTAGCGCAGCAGGGCCCAAAGCTGGATACCAGGGCACCACTCACCACATCATCACCTTTGCACATACTCGGAGGGGCCCTGTGCCATTCATCTGGGGGCCCGAGGTGTCATTCACTATGACTGGCGCTAGTGCCGCGGGCTCAGGAGCCCAATGCAAACCCTGTGCAGGGTCCCAACTGCCAGGTATAGTTTGGGTGTCGGCACCAAGGCCGGGGGTGCAGCTACCCCAACACCACCAACAGCAAGGGGCTCCAGTTGTTGCAGAACTACAACTCCCAGCATGCAGCCTTGTGATGGGTACACATATGATGGTCAGAACTTTGTATGGAAGGAGTCACCATTATTTGCAGGGGTGAGTAAGAAGCCCCCCTGTCCGTCACCGGGAGACGCAGTGCTCTGTCCGGAGATCCGGTGTTCAGGAATGGAGGGCGCCGCTGATCAGTGAGGATCTCACGCTCTCCCGCCGGCTCCATTGTTTTCAGATGCAAATGTAAGGTCCCCGTGCACAAAGCCTTTATTCTGCCGGCCGCCATCTCTGCAGCGACGGCCGCCGTGGGCAGCCCCGGGGCGAACAGCGGATTGGCCCAACCTGGCTGATTTACGTTTTGGGAAGCTCGGCTTCTCCTGTCAGACTGTGCGTCCGGGGCGTCCTTCCGCTGCACACATGAGAGAGTAACAAAGCTGCAGCTCCTGCATCAACGGAATCACCCCCCATCCAACAAGGAAGAGGTACGACCCAGGCGCACAGCGGACGAGCAGCGAACGCAGGAGCCGCACACGGAGAAACCGCGGCATCTGCTCGGGGCGGGAGACAAATCCTAAAAATATCCGGGACACATCGTCACGTGGGGCTCAGCCCTGTCACCAGGTCAAGGGCCAGCATGTAAAGGTTTCATTCACTGACAGTAAGCAGAGATCCTGCAAGCAGGGAGAAATTCAAACATAACCTTACAAATAAGAATCTGATAGAAAAGTAAATAATTTCAATAATTCTATAGATCCATTACACACAGTGATCTCTCCTATATTCTATAGATCCATTATACACATAGTGATCTCTCATATTCTATAGATCCATTATACACAGTGATCTCTCCTATATTCTATAGATACATTATACACAGTGATCTCTCATATATTCTATAGATCCATTATACACAGTGATCTCTCCTATATTCTATAGATCCATTATACACAGTGATCTCTCATATATTCTATAGATCCATTATACACAGTGATCTCTCCTATATTCTATAGATCCATTATACACAGTGATCTCTCCTATATTCTATAGATCCATTATACACAGTGATCTCTCCTATATTCTATAGATCCATTATACACAGTGATCTCTCCTATATTCTATAGATCCATTATACACAGAGATCTCTCCTATATTCTATAGATCCATTATACACAGAGATCTCTCCTATATTCTATAGATCCATTATACACAGTGATCTCTCCTATATTCTATAGATCCATTACACACAGTGATCTCTCCTATATTCTATAGATCCATTACACACAGTGATCTCTCCTATATTCTATAGATCCATTATACACAGTGATCT
Organism: Bufo gargarizans; assembly: GCF_014858855.1. Classification (NCBI taxonomy): domain Eukaryota; kingdom Metazoa; phylum Chordata; class Amphibia; order Anura; family Bufonidae; genus Bufo; species Bufo gargarizans. The sequence goes on along the minus strand of NW_025334480.1, from coordinate 47,317 downwards.
CTCCTATATTCTATAGATCCATTATACACAGTGATCTCTCCTATATTCTATAGATCCATTATACACAGTGATCTCTCCTATATTCTATAGATCCATTATACACAGTGATCTCTCCTATATTCTATAGATCCATTATACACAGTGATCTCTCCTATATTCTATAGATCCATTATACACAGTGATCTCTCCTATATTCTATAGATCCATTATACACAGTGATCTCTCCTATATTCTATAGATCCATTATACACAGTGATCTCTCATATATTCTATAGATCCATTATACACAGTGATCTCTCATATATTCTATAGATCCATTATACACAGTGATCTCTCCTATATTCTATAGATCCATTATACACAGTGATCTCTCCTATATTCTATAGATCCATTATACACAGTGATCTCTCCTATATTCTATAGATCCATTATACACAGTGATCTCTCCTATATTCTATAGATACATTATACACAGTGATCTCTCTATATTCTATAGATCCATTATACACAGTGATCTCTCTATATTCTATAGATCCATTATACACAGTGATCTCTCCTATATTCTATAGATCCATTATACACAGTGATCTCTCCTATATTCTATAGATCCATTATACACAGTGATCTCTCCTATATTCTATAGATCCATTATACACAGTGATCTCTCCTATATTCTATAGATCCATTATACACAGTGATCTCTCATATATTCTATAGATCCATTATACACAGTGATCTCTCATATATTCTATAGATCCATTATACACAGTGATCTCTCATATATTCTATAGATCCATTATACACAGTGATCTCTCATATATTCTATAGATCCATTATACACAGTGATCTCTCATATATTCTATAGATCCATTATACACAGTGATCTCTCCTATATTCTATAGATCCATTATACACAGTGATCTCTCATATATTCTATAGATCCATTATACACAGTGATCTCTCATATTCTATAGATCCATTATACACAGAGATCTCTCATATATTCTATAGATCCATTATACAGTGATCTCTCATATTCTATAGATCCATTACACACAGTGATCTCTCATATTCTATAGATCCATTACACACAGTGACCTCTCCTATATTCTATAGATCCATTATACACAGTGATCTCTCATATATTCTGTAGATCCATTATACACAGTGATCTCTCATATATTCTATAGATCCATTATACACAGTGATCTCTCAGATATTCTATAGATCATTATACACAGTGATCTCATATATTCTATAGATCCATTACACACAGTGATCTCTCATATATTCTATAGATCCATTATACAGTGATCTCTCATATTCTATAGATCCATTACACACAGTGATCTCTCATATTCTATAGATCCATTACACACAGTGACCTCTCCTATATTCTATAGATCCATTATACACAGTGATCTCTCGTATTCTATAGATCCATTATACACAGTGATCTCTCAGATATTCTATAGATCCATTATACACAGTGATCTCATATATTCTATAGATCCATTATACAGTGATCTCTCATATATTCTATAGATCCATTATACAGTGATCTCTCATATTCTATAGATCCATTATACACAGTGATCTCTCATATATTCTATAGATCCATTATACACAGTGATCTCTCATATATTCTATAGATCCATTATACACAGTGATCTCTCATATATTCTATAGATCCATTATACACAGTGATCTCTCATATTCTATAGATCCATTATACACAGTGATCTCTCGTATTCTATAGATCCATTATACACAGTGATCTCTCAGATATTCTATAGATCCATTATACACAGTGATCTCATATATTCTATAGATCCATTATACAGTGATCTCTCATATATTCTATAGATCCATTATACAGTGATCTCTCATATTCTATAGATCCATTATACACAGTGATCTCTCATATATTCTATAGATCCATTATACACAGTGATCTCTCATATATTCTATAGATCCATTATACACAGTGATCTCTCATATATTCTATAGATCCATTATACACAGTGATCTCTCATATTCTATAGATCCATTATACACAGAGATCTCTCATATATTCTATAGATCCATTATACAGTGATCTCTCATATTCTATAGATCCATTACACACAGTGATCTCTCCTATATTCTATAGATCCATTATACACAGTGATCTCTCGTATTCTATAGATCCATTATACACAGTGATCTCTCATATATTCTATAGATACATTATACACAGTGATCTCTCAGATATTCTATAGATCATTATACACAGTGATCTCATATATTCTATAGATCCATTACACACAGTGATCTCTCATATTCTATAGATCCATTATACAGTGATCTCTCATATTCTATAGATCCATTACACACAGTGACCTCTCCTATATTCTATAGATCCATTATACACAGAGTGATCACTTCATGTATAATGGATCTATAGAATACATCATCTTCACTGTTTGAATTGAATTACTAGAATACATGCATTGTCCATGCTATTCCCAGTTACGAGCTGCACCAGTACAGCAGACTGCATCTCTGGATTCGGGGTGACCCCTGACCCCCTCCCCCATTTATGTGGAAGCTGCAGTGGTGGCCACCCAGTAGCGAGGATGCAGCCACGGATTTGTGGTCAGGAGTACGGGGACAATGGCCGGCTTGAAGACCTGAGACCATACACCGATGTTATCTATGCCTTTGAGACCGTTCCAATGATTCTGATTCATCACAAGGCTGCACACATTGCATATTCCATTTCTAAATTCTCTGCTTGCTGGCATCTCATAGCTGAGGTTTGGTACAATGTATCAGTGTAAACAATCCTCTGTGCGGTAACAGGGCAGCACAGATCACTCTCCAATCCTTTTCGTTACAATGTATCAGTCTGGATTCCACAGAGCATTGTCTAAACTTGAAACATTGTATCAAACCTCCGGCAGGACTAGATCTGCTTTAACTATACTATAACTTCACTGACAGCAAACAGAGATCTTGACAACAAAGACTCTTCACTATTGATGGGAGGGGTGGTAACAGGGGCAGAGAGGACGCAGTGCGCCTGCAGGAGACGCAGAGACTCCCGGGGTCCTCACTTCTGAATCATAGGAGACCATTAAAACCCCCAAATAATTCTGTCAGCCCCCTCGGACTCCAGATGAATAAGGGTCACTGCACCTGGGAAGAACCTATAGTTCAGTTCATCCTGTGCTTCCTGGTTCAGGAACAAAATGCAAGGACTACAGTCAAAACTGACACACGAGCACATAAATGCCACAAGGGGGAGGAGTTAACACATTGAAAAATTGGCGAGCAATGATACATTATAACAGTACGCCATGTGATAATGCTATAAAGGAACATATAACCAGAAAGACCTCCACAATGACTACAACTCCCATCACGGGCTCGAATATCTGCAGGACTCCAAAAAACTTCAATAGAAATGATTTTTTTGAATTATTTTGGGAGGTTGGGGAACATGTCCAGCCCTGGGGGGTTTACAGAGTCAGTCACTGGCAGCCATGGATGCAGGAAGTGTGAAGCCGCGCGACGCACACAGATGTCCTCCTCATTCACGAGCGCTCAGCCTGAAGTAACCACATTACAAGCTTCTGTTACATCCAGGAGCACGTCCCCCACCCACACCACGTCCCCGAGAGACCCCCATCTCCCCACTGACATCCCAGACCCCAAATAATGTACACAAAGAACAAGAGAATGAGCAGACCTCAGGGACAACACCGACCACCCCTATTATAGTACAGTACCTCAGAGCTGCACTCACTATTCTGCTTGTGTACATGCATTACGTCCTGTATTATACTCCAGAGCTGCACTCACTATTCTGCTTGTGTACATGCATTACGTCCTGTATTATACTCCAGAGCTGTACTCACTATTCTGCTGGTGCAGTCACTGTGTACATACATTACTTATCCTGTACTGCTCCTGAGTTACATCCTGTATTATACTCCAGAGCTGTACTCACTATTCTGCTGGTGCAGTCACTGTGTACATACATTACTTATCCTGTACTGATCCTGAGTTACATCCTGTATTATACTCCAGAGCTGCACTCACTATTCTGCTGGTGCAGTCACTGTGTACATACATTACTTATCCTGTACTGATCCCGAGTTACATCCTGTATTATACTGCAGAGCTGCACTCACTATTCTGCTGGTGCAGTCACTGTGCACATACATTACTTATCCTGTACTGATCCTGAGTTACATCCTGTATTATACTCCAGAGCTGCACTCACTATTCTGCTGGTGCAGTCACTGTGTATATACATTACTTATCCTGTACTGATCCTGAGTTACATCCTGTATTATACTCCAGAGCTGCACTCACTATTCTGCTGGTGCAGTCACTGTGTACATACATTACTTATCCTGTACTGATCCTGAGTTACATCCTGTATTATACTCCAGAGCTGCACTCACTATTCTGCTGGTGCAGTCACTGTGTACATACATTACTTCTCCTGTACTGATCCTGAATTACATCCTGTATTATACTCCAGAGCTGCACTCACTATTCTGCTGGTGCAGTCACTGTGTACATACATTACTTATCCTGTACTGATCCTGAGTTACATCCTGTATTATACTCCAGAGCTGCACTCACTATTCTGCTGGTGCACTCACTGTGTACATACATTACTTATCCTGTACTGATCCCGAGTTACATCCTGTATTATACTCCAGAGCTGCACTCACTATTCTGCTGGTGCAGTCACTGTGTACATACATTACTTATCCTGTACTGACCCCGAGTTACATCCTGTATTATACTCCAGAGCTGCACTCACTATTCTGCTGGTGCAGTTACTGTGTACATACATTACTTATCCTGTACTGATCCTGAGTTACATCCTGTGTTATACTCCAGAGCTGCACTCACTATTCTGCTGGTGCACTCACTGTGTACATACATTACTTATCCTGTACTGATCCCGAGTTACATCCTGTATTATACTCCAGAGCTGCACTCACTATTCTGCTGGTGCAGTCACTGTGTACATACATTACTTATCCTGTACTGGTCCTGAGTTACATCCTGCATTATACCCCAGAGCTGCACTCACTTTCTGGAGACACTTAACAAGTGCGCAGTGTCCGAACACCTTGCGGCTTCTGTAGGGAGGATCATTGAGTGGCAGCCGCTCCGCTTATAACGCTCCAGCGCTGATATAAGGTCGGTTCTGGATCCTCTGATCAGTAATTATAAGTCAACCCTGAGAGTTGGGGCGACCTCTAGATCCAGCTCATACCAGTGACAATTTAGAGAAGATGGCGCCCCTCTCTGCTGAAAATGAAGCCCCTTCGAGAAAAATGAACATTGGTTTCTATACTGAAAGGACAGCAAGCAGAGGAAGTCTCTATCTGCACAACACTGCATCATGCGCTCAGCTCTGCTACATTTGTATCCTATCGTTTAGTAATCAAGGGCGTCTCAAACGCATCCTGTCTTATGTATGGAGGAAAAGTTCTGCAAATGGGTAAAGCTTCAGATCCTCACTATTTTGAAGATCTCTGTTTGTTGTCAGTGAATGGGAACATTCTTATTTGCATCTAGTGACTGAGAAACCATTCTGTACTTGTCCTGGTTACACAGTTGAGGGTTTGTTACAATGTATCCAGTCTAGACAATCCTCTGTGGACTCCAGACTGATACATTGTAGCGATCAGGACAGGAGGGAGATTTGTGCTGCTGATGTCCTGGATATCACTGTGACGAACCCTCAGCTAGCAAAGTCTCTCAGATTCGGGGGGGGGGGGGGGGGGGGGGCACTATTCTAATGCTCATGTGACGAGTATGAAACATGGGTCAAGTAAGGGGGGCGCAAAGAGCCGCGGTGCGTTTCTCCTTACAGGACCGGAGGAGCGTCTGGCACAGTCAGGCTCCAAAGCTCAGCACCCGTCTCGTCTTGCCCCTCGCTCACTACTGATGGCACTTTGTGGACGTCACCCGCTCTATGAGAGCCTCATCTCCAAAACAAGACCCCGACGGGCAGCACAGACATCCAGGGTAAACCAGTATAAACCAGTGCTCCCCAAAGCACTTCAAAGACATAGCAGGAGGACAATACAAATGCCCCTGGAGATAGAACGGCGCCCCAGAGACATGACATGCAGCCTGTGAGCCCTACTTAAAAACATGGCATGTACTGGCATATGCCCCCTTAAACACATGGTATGCAACCCCTAGAGATGTGGCGTGCACCCAGTACAGACATGGCCTGTGCTTACTATGGGCAAGGCCTGTGCCCACTACGGGCAAGGCCTGTGTACACTAGACGTGCCCTGTGCCCACTACAGACATGCCCTGTGCCCACTACAGACATGCCCTGTGCCCACTACAGACATGCCCTGTGCCCACTAGACATGGCCTGCGCCCACTACAGACATGTCCTGCGCCCACTACAGACATGTCCTGCGCCCACTACAGACATGCCCTGTGCCCACTAGATGTGCCCTGTGTACACTAGACATGGCCTGCGCCCACTACAGACATGGCCTGCGCCCACTACAGACATGGCCTGCGCCCACTACAGACATGGCCTGCGCCCACTACAGACATGGCCTGCGCCCACTACAGACATGGCCTGCGCCCACTACAGACATGGCCTGCGCCCACTACAGACATGGCCTGCGCCCACTACAGACATGGCCTGCGCCCACTACAGACATGGCCTGTGCCCACTAGATGCGCCCACTACAGACATGGCCTGTGCCCACTAGATGTGCCCACTACAGACATGGCCTGCGCCCACTACAGACATGGCCTGTGCCCACTACAGACATGGCCTGTGTACACTAGACGAGCCCTGCGCCCACTACAGACATGGCCTGTGCCCACTACAGACATGGCCTGTGCCCACTACAGACATGGCCTGTGCCCACTACAGACATGGCCTGTGCCCACTACAGACATGGCCTGTGCCCACTACAGACGTGGCGGGTGACATCGGGTGGCGGTGGTGATGACGCAGTGACCTACCACACTTAGCCCCATTGCTGCTTCCTTCCAGATTCGTGCGGCTACTCCCTGCAGGATGGGAAGGGATGAGCCCCTCTGGTGCGCTCCGTTTCGCTCTCGCCGGCGTTCTGACCCCTGGGAGTGGGGCACAGGACGAGCAGCATTCCAGGGTCGGGTGAGAGAGGGGGAAAAAGAGGGAGAGGGTTACTGGTTCCTGATATAAATCCGCCTGGGACAATAGCGCCCGCGGAAGTGGACGTTACTTGAAAGGGCGACACGTCGTTTATCTGCCAGCCTGACAAGCTCTCACAGTCCCCGGCCCCCCCGGAAAGTGGCGAGGAGGGAGAGGGGCTTCATTCCCAGGCGCTGCCCCCTTCACCCGCTCAGCGGCACTTTCTCTCCTCTACTTTCTATTCAGCGCTTGTTGCGGTGAAAGGCACAGAAGCCCCGCGCCCCCCGCGCCCCCCGCGCCACCGCCACACAATGGGGGGAACTTCTGACCTTCTCCTTTTTGGTATCTCAACCAACTTGGAAGACGAGAAAACATTCAAAGCCAGGAGAAGGGGGCAGCGAAGGAAGCGTCCCCGAGGACAGAAGAACCCCCCTTGTCTCCTGGATGCCCCTGTGCCCTTTCTCCTTTATCTGCCCCGCCACCCGTATCTTCCACCCACCCCGTCCCACCATTTCCCTGTAGAGGAGCAGACCCCCCCCCATAGGATAAGGTAGAAGAAGTCAGAGAAGGAGGACATCATTCCAGAGTGCAGCTCTGCAGTCGCCCCGGGAGCCGCCACAATGGGGCACTGACACAAAGGCCGATCTCTATGTGTCCTCGTATGTGCCCGCCGGTGCCTGCTGGGCACATCGTGCTGAGGTCCACTAGGGGCGCCCTGTTATTGCTCCAGCCCTCCACCTACAATCAGGCAGCAGGAGGGGCACAGGTATCCGCCATGTGCACGGCGCTCACAGGGTCCCAGATCTCCGCGCTGCCCGCACTGGTTGTGTGACATCCCAGAACACGCGCTGCAGCTCTGGATGTGAATGGAGTATAAAGCATGATGGTGCAGAGGGCAGCAACAATACTAATGCCCCTCTGGAAGTGACTGGAGTATGACAGGGTATAGCTGTCCGATCCTGCCCAGTGTGGGGCCCGAGGGGGCGGGGAAAAGGGAAATGTCCTGTGTCAGGTGCTGCTCCTGGCAGAAAGGTCCAATGGTTATGCCTGGAGTGCTCCTTTAAGACATAATATAATACTATACTGATATAATATATCACTGACACATATTACTGACAGTATAATAATATGAGGTCATACGGCAGCGCAGTGGTTAACGGTGGCTGCAGCGCCGGGGTCCGAGGTTCCAACCCACCCAAGGACAACATCTGCACGGAGTTTGTAGGTTCTCCCCGGGTTTGCAGGGGTTAGATTGTGAGCTCCTGGGGACAGTGGGTGCTGAAGCGCTATACAAGTGCATTAAATAAATAAATAAATAAAACACTAAAGTGACACAATGTAACACAATACTGCTATATTACTGACACAATGTAACACAATACTGCTATATTACTGACACAATGTAACACAATACTGCTATATTACTGACACAATGTAACACAATACTGCTATATTACTGACACAATGTAACACAATACTGCTATATTACTGACACAATGTAACAATACTGATATATTACTGACACAATGTAACACAATACTGCTATATTACTGACACAATGTAACAATACTGCTATATTACTGACACAATGTAACAATACTGATATATTACTGACACAATGTAACACAATACTGCTATATTACTGACACAATGTAACACTACTGATATATTACTGACACAATGTAACACTACTGATATATTACTGACACAATGTAACAATACTGCTATATTACTGACACAATGTAACACAATACTGCTATATTACTGACACAATGTAACACTACTGATATATTACTGACACAATGTAACACAATACTGCTATATTACTGACACAATGTAACACTACTGCTATATTACTGACACAATGTAACAATACTGATCTATTACTGACACAATGTAACAATACTGATATATTACTGACACAATGTAACACAATACTGATCTATTACTGACACAATGTAACAATACTGATATATTACTGACACAATGTAACATAATACTGATATATTACTGACACAATGTAACAATACTGATCTATTACTGACACAATGTAACAATACTGATATATTACTGACACAATGTAACACAATACTGATATATTACTGACACAATGTAACAATACTGATATATTACTGACACAATGTAACAATACTGATCTATTACTGACACAATGTAACAATACTGATATATTACTGACACAATGTAACACAATACTGATAGAATATATTACGGATACAGGATCCAAGGTAATATAGCGACACAGACGCCATCATATACCCGTCCCGACTACGGAGATATTGCAGTCTCCAGTGAGGGATCGGTCACGGCGTTATTCTGCGCCCTGTGGCGATGAGGTCACTGGACATTTATGGCGTCCTGTTCTCGGACTCTGGAGAGAACGGCTGATTTCAGGCGCTGCAGGAATGTCCCCCCCCCTCCCCCCAGTCGCTCACAATTATGCCCAGCGAAGGGTTAATTTAATTGCCAGTTGTGGGGCTGGGGAGAGCGCAGGACGGAATCAGCGGCGTCCTTTAATTAAGTCTCATTAGAGGGAATCCAGCTGCTTCTCGCTGCCCCCGATTACCCCGCAGCCCCCCCGCCCCCAGATCTGCCTGCACGAAGGAAAGCACAAACAGCCGGGCAAAGATTTTAAATTCTTGCGGGCACTGAGGGCGATTTTCACTGAGGCGCAAAATGCAGGGAGGACGATTTTACCTCCATTTACTTCGGCAGCGCACGTGCCGCCGCCATGACAGGCAGGAGCGAGTCCAGCGGCTCTCGTACACAAGTGGCTGAAAGGTTCCAACATGTTTCTATCGCCACTTACAAGGTAGCAGATGCGGGCAGTGGCGCCATGTGGCTGGGCGGCACGACCGCAGCACTTTACTGAACAGTCGCAGGGAGGCGCATGCACTTCGCTCGCACTTCTATCCCATTCACTCCAGTTTACGTGGGTTAGGCCTCTTTCCCCTGACCAATTTTTTTTTCAGTTTACGGGCCGTTTTTTTGCGGTCCGTATACGGAGTCATTCATTGCAATGGTTTTGCAAATAACGGAATGTACTCTGTATGCATTCCGTTTCTGTTTTTGCGTTTCGTTGAAAGATAGAACATGCCCTGTTACTGCCCGCAATTCACGTTCCGTGGCTCCATTCAAGTCAATGGGTCCGCAAAAAAAAACTGAACACATACGGAAATGCATCCGTATGTCTGCCGGATCCGTTCCGTTTTTGCGGAACCATCTATAGAAAATGTTATGCCCAGCCCAATTTTTTCTATGTAATTACTGTATACTGTATATGCCATACGGAAAAACGGAACAGAAATGGAAACACAATGGAAAAACGGAACAACGGATCCGTGAAAAACGGACCGCAAAACACTGAAAAAGCCATACGGTCGTGTGAAAGAGGCCTTAGGCTACTTTCACACTGCCGTTTCTGGGTCCGCCTGTGAGATCCGTTTCAGGGCTCTCACAAGCGGCCCCAAAACGGATCAGTTCAGCCCCAATGCATTCTGAATGGATAAGGATCCGCTCAGAATACATCAGTTTGCCTCCGTTCAGCCTCCATTCCGCTCTGGAGGCTGCTTGGAGCGTTTTGATGTCCGTCTGACGAAACTGAGCCAATGTACAGTGTAAGTCAATGGGGACGGATCCGTTTTTACTGACACAATAAGGTGCAACTGAAAACAGATCCGCCTTCCATTGACCTTCGATGTAAGTCAGGACGGATCCGTTTGCATTTTCATGATAATGGGTCAGGGTAACGCAGACGGATCCGTTCTGAACGGACACCAGCGTTTGCATTATAGGTGCGGATCCGTCTGTGCAGACACCGAACGCAGGTGTGAAAGTCGCCTTAGTTTGGCGAGATAATTTAAAAAAAAAAAGTCTCAACCCTATACCAGTAAAAGGCGGCGTAGAAAGTGGAGGGTCATTGAGGACGAATGTCGTACGGATCACCAGGTCTATCGGACTTCACACCACATTTGATCAATTTGGCACAAATCACAGGAAACTAATCAAAAACGACAGAAAAAGATATAAAAAGCCGGCACGATGCGATAATGAACATGTGCACGTTATATACGGACTCCGCCCGCGCTCAGATCGCATAAAATCGGAGACTCTCAGCCAATATATTCTGATCCACACACACCTGAGCCCACCTACCCGCGCCACGGTGCTCTCCGTCAGGCAGCTCCTACTCTGAACCTACCTGTGCCGTTGGGCATCTACATTCAGGAGAGCAGGCCCTGCGCATAGAGCGCTCCGCTCCTGGAGGGATTCCTGCCACGGAACATGCGGCAGATTTTGCCTTCGGAAAATCCACATTGTGAACGGGGTGGATCCAGAGCAGAATCCTGGCCCCTGCAGGGGCCCCGCAGGGCGGATACAGACGGCGGCAGAGACAATGTGACGTGTTTATTACTTTAGTCTTTCCGTGTTGTTTATTTTGAGGTTTGATCTTTGTTACTTTTCTATCACATTGTTATCACTTTGTTGCTGCTGCTTCCACTTTACACACAACGTGTGGAGGCGATTTACTGCGAGCGGCTCTTTACATCGGTCTTGAGGCGGGTTCCCGCGCTCCAATCAAACAGCCGATTGTCAGGAAGGAGGCGACTCAACGGTCAGCTGCTCATTCAGCGAGTTTACATGCAGCGATGTCTCGTACAGAAGCGTTCCTTCTCGTCAGTGGAGGAGACACATTTACATGCAGCGATCTCCTCCACAGTATGGGGAGCAGTGATCACTAATGCCATCACTCGTCCCCATACAGAAGCGTTCCTTCCTGACAGTCGGCTGCTCGTCAGTGGAGGAGACACATTTACATGCAGCGATCTCCTCCACAGTATAGGGAGCAGTGATCACTAATGCCATCGCTCATCCCCATACAGAAGCGCTCCTTCCTCACAATCTCCTCCTCGTCAGTGGAGGAGACACATTTACATGCAGCGATCTCCTCCACAGTATAGGGAGCAGTGATCACTAATGCCATCGCTCATCCCCATACAGAAGCGCTCCTTCCTCACAATCTCCTGCTCGTCAGTGGAGGAGACACATTTACATGCAGCGATCTCCTCCACAGTATAGGGAGCAGTGATCACTAATGCCATCGCTCGTCCTCATACAGAAGCGTTCCTTCCTCACAATCTCCTTCTCGTCAGTGGAGGAGACACAGTTACATGCAGCGATCTCCTCCACAGTATGGGGAGCAGTGATCACTAATGCCATCGCTCGTCCCCATACAGAAGCGTTCCTTCCTGACAATCGTCTGCTCGTCAGTGGAGGAGACACATTTACATGCAGCGATCTCCTCCACAGTATAGGGAGCAGTGATCACTAATGCCATCGCTCGTCCCCATACAGAAGCGCTCCTTCCTCACAATCTCCTGCTCGTCAGTGGAGGAGACACAGTTACATGCAGCGATCTCCTCCACAGTATGGGGAGCAGTGATCACTAATGCCATCGCTCGTCCTCATACAGAAGCGTTCCTTCCCGACAGTTGGCTGCTCGTCAGTGGAGGAGACACATTTACATGCAGTGATCTCCTCCACAGTACAGGGAGCAGTGATCACTAATGCCATCGCTCGTCCCCCATACAGAAGCGTTCCTTCCTGACAGTCGGCTGCTCGTCAGTGGAGGAGACACATTTACATGCAGCGATCTCCTCCACAGTATGGGGAGCAGTGATCACTAATGCCATCGCTCGTCCCCATACAGAAGCGTTCCTTCCTGACAGTCGGCTGCTCGTCAGTGGAGGAGACACATTTACATGCAGTGATCTCCTCCACAGTATAGGGAGCAGTGATCACTAATGCCATCGCTCGTCCCCATACAGAAGCGTTCCTTCCTGACAGTCGGCTGCTCGTCAGTGGAGGAGACACATTTACATGCAGCGATCTCCTCCACAGTATAGGGAGCAGTGATCACTAATGCCATCGCTCATCCCCATACAGAAGCGCTCCTTCCTCACAATCTCCTCCTCGTCAGTGGAGGAGACACATTTACATGCAGCGATCTCCTCCACAGTATAGGGAGCAGTGATCACTAATGCCATCGCTCATCCCCATACAGAAGCGCTCCTTCCTCACAATCTCCTCCTCGTCAGTGGAGGAGACACATTTACATGCAGCGATCTCCTCCACAGTATAGGGAGCAGTGATCACTAATGCCATCGCTCGTCCTCATACAGAAGCGTTCCTTCCTCACAATCTCCTTCTCGTCAGTGGAGGAGACACAGTTACATGCAGCGATCTCCTCCACAGTATGGGGAGCAGTGATCACTAATGCCATCGCTCGTCCCCATACAGAAGCGTTCCTTCCTGACAGTCGGCTGCTCGTCAGTGGAGGAGACACATTTACATGCAGCGATCTCCTCCACAGTATAGGGAGCAGTGATCACTAATGCCATCGCTCATCCCCATACAGAAGCGCTCCTTCCTCACAATCTCCTGCTCGTCAGTGGAGGAGACACAGTTACATGCAGCGATCTCCTCCACAGTATGGGGAGCAGTGATCACTAATGCCATCGCTCGTCCTCATACAGAAGCGTTCCTTCCCGACAGTTGGCTGCTCGTCAGTGGAGGAGACACATTTACATGCAGCGATCTCCTCCATAGTATAGAGAGCAGTGATCACTAATGCCATCACTCCTCCCCATACAGAAGCGTTCCTTCTTGACAGTCGGCTGCTCGTCAGTGGAGGAGACACATTTACATGCAGCGATCTCCTCCACAGTAAGAGGACGTGTGGTCGCTACTGCTCGTCATTATCCAGCTGTATTGTTTCTGACGGCAGAAGCGGTTTAGACGGCACGACCCGCTGCCCAGAAGCCGTGATCGCTGGAGCCTGCATGAGCGACAGGATCACCGTTTTGCTCGTTCACTGGGTGATCGGCGGCACATTTAGACGGGCAGATGGTCGGGAACGAGGGTTTGCTGGAACATTCGTCCCCAATAATCTGCCCGACGATGGCGCGGTGTAACTCCACCTTTAGATTCTCCCTCTTAGACTTGCGATTCTTTTAGTCATAAAAATAGTCGCAAGTCCCTTAATAAATGACCCCCAACGTCTGCAGCGCCAATGACTATGAGAATCCTAAACCAGCGGAAAACCCCCGGCGTCCAATAGTCCAGAATAAGCCGGCAGAGTACTCGTCCCCCCACCCGTCATCTGGTAATCCAGAATACTCCGGCGGAGTTCTCCCGGCACCAATAACATCAGGATTTCCAGAAGGAGTAAATCTAGAACGTGTAGCGGATGCGTCGGGCCGGCGTGTGCCGTGTAATGGGCCCCGCCGCCTCCTGCGGCTTCACTACATGGGGCAATCGGTTAGATTGTCAGCTCCTATGACTCGCGCAGGTTATCTGGCGGTGCACAAGAACTGGGGCATCTGATACAAGTTCTCTAGAATCTTTCCATATTGACACTTAGAAAAGACGACAAAAACGAGAAGGCCTCGTGGCCGCCTACTGGCATTGGGGACGTGAAGGAAAAACGTGACGGCACCTAACGAGAGTCGCAGAGTTATCCCACCTCTCCGGTTGGGAGATGAAATGCCAAGGGTCAGGCGAGGTCGGCGCCAAATAGGAAATATAGAAAAGCAACAGACGGCGAGCAAATGGCGCCGCTGCTCGCTGTCACCCCCAATCTACGCATTCGCTCCTCAAGCTGAACGACGTGCCATTCACAATGCTGTCTGTGCTGCAGAAGGTCGATGCCCCCTACCCAAAAACGGAGGATGAGTCACAGTGGATGCATCCAAAGCCCCTGCACCGAGCCCCCCACCCCCGTGTCAGATCTGGACGGCCGCGACCCTCGCTTTTCTCTTCCATTTCTCTACACATTTGGAGAATTTAGCTTGGAGGGACCCAGCTGTTCCCACGTGCGCAGCACAGAGCGCCCTCTCGGGAGAACGCGTCCGAAAGCCAAGTGAAGCACAAACGAGCCGTCCACCGAGCGAGGAGACCATATGTGTTCCCGAAGAGAGTCAGCAAGCACACGGAGGGGGCCCGGGCCCCCAACCATAAGAGGCGGAAGAAGAACGCACTAGAACCTGGACCCTATGACTGACACAGCCCGACCTACAGGATAGGTAATGTCTGTACACAGTGACTGCATACTGAGTGCAGCTCTGGAGTATAATACAGGATGAGTAATGTCTGTACACAGTGACTGCATACTGAGTGCAGCTCTGGAGTATAATACAGGATGAGTAATGTCTGTACACAGTGACTGCACCAGCAGAATAGTGAGTGCAGCTCTGGAGTATAATATAGGATGTAACTCAGGATCAGTACAGGATAAGTAATGTATGTACATAGTGACTGCACCAGCAGAATAGTGAGTGCAGCTCTGGAGTATAATACAGGATGAGTAATGTATGTACACAGTGACTGCACCAGCAGAATAGTGAGTGCAGCTCTGGAGTATAATACAGTATGTAACTCAGGATCAGTACAGGATAAGTAATGTATGTACACAGTGACTGCATCAGCAGAATAGTGAGTGCAGCTCTGGAGTATAATACAGGATGTAACTCATGATCAGTACAGGATAAGTAATGTATGTACACAGTGACTGCACCAGCAGAATAGTGAGTGCAGCTCTGGAGTATAATACAGGATGAGTAATGTCTGTACACAGTGACTGCATACTGAGTGCAGCTCTGGAGTATAATACAGGATAAGAAATGTCTGTACACAGTGACTGCATACTGAGTGCAGCTCTGGAGTATAATACAGGATGAGTAATGTCTGTACACAGTGACTGCATACTGAGTGCAGCTCTGGAGTATAATACAGGATGAGTAATGTATGTACACAGTGACTGCACCAGCAGAATAGTGAGTGCAGCTCTGGAGTATAATACAGGATGTAACTCAGGATCAGTACAGGATAAGTAATGTATGTACACAGTGACTGCACCAGCAGAATAGTGAGCGCAGCTCTGGGGTATAATACAGGATTAAGGATCAGTACAGGATAAGTAATGTATGTACACAGTGACTGCACCAGCAGAATAGTGAGTGCAGCTCTGGGGTATAATACAGGATATAACCCAGGATCAGTACAGGATAAGTAATGTATGTACACAATGACTGCACCAGCAGAATAGTGAGTGCAGCTCTGGAGTATAATACAGGATGTAACCCGGGATCAGTACAGGATAAGTAATGTATGTACACAGTGACTGCACCAGCAGAATAGTGAGTACAGCTCTGCAGTATAATACAGGATGTAACTCAGGATCAGTACAGGATAAGTAATGTATGTACACAGTGACTGCACCAGCAGAATAGTGAGCGCAGCTCTGGAGTATAATACAGGATGTAACTGTATCCATCCTATATATTTTTTCTCCTTTTATGATCCATTCCAGATTTTGGCTCCTAACACTGCACCAGAAAACCTGACCATGTGACTGTATACTTACAATGCATCCGGAAAGTCCTCACATTCTGTTCTCTCGCTCCTTGTGCTATCAGTTCCTCTATCATTCTGTCCTGTCCCCATAATAAGAAAGTGACATAAGTCTTCAGCCCCTTTACTCAGTACATACGTCTTCAGCCTCCAGTCTTCTGGATTTGAGGATTTCCTGCAGTTCATCTCTGCAGATCCTCCCCAGCTCTGTCAGGTTGGATGGGAGCGGTTGGTGGACAGCCATTTCCAGGTCTCTCCAGAGGTGTTCCATTGGGTTCCATGTTCTGGCCCCTCAAAGACATTCCCAGTTGACCCTCTGCCGCTCCTGTGTTGTCCTGACCGTGTGCTTAGGGTCATTGTCTTGTTGGAAGGTGAACCTTCAGCCCAGTCTGAGGTCCAGAGCTCTGGAGCAGGTTCTCATTAAGAATATCTCTGGACTTTGTTCCATTCAGCTTTCCCTCCACCCTGACTGGTCTCCATGTCCCCCAGCATGATGTTCCCACCACCATGCTTCACTGTAGGGATAGTATTGGGCAGGTGATGAGCGGCGCCTGGTCTCCCCCAGACATGATGCTGCCACCACCATGCTTCACTGTAGGGATAGTATTGGGCAGGTGATGAGCGGCGCCTGGTCTCCTCCAGACATGATGTTCCCACCACCATGCTTCACTGTAGGGATAGTATTGGGCAGGTGATGAGCGGCGCCTGGTCTCCTCCAGACATGATGCTGCCCCCACCATGCTTCACTGTAGGGATGGTATTGGGCAGGTGATGAGCGGCGCCTGGTTTCCTCCAGACATGATGCTGCCACCACCATGCTTCACTGTAGGGATAGTATTGGGCAGGTGATGAGCGGCACCTGGTCTCCTCCAGACATGATGCTGCCACCACCATGCTTCACTGTAGGGATAGTATTGGGCAGGTGATGAGCGGCACCTGGTCTCCTCCAGACATGATGCTGCCACCACCATGCTTCGCTGTAGGGATGGTATTGGGCAGGTGATGAGCGGCGCCTGGTCTCCCCCAGACATGATGCTGCCCCCACCATGCTTCACTGTAGGGATAGTATTGGGCAGGTGATGAGCGGCACCTGGTCTCCTCCAGACATGATGCTGCCACCACCATGCTTCACTGTAGGGATGGTATTGGGCAGGTGATGAGCGGTGCCTGGTCTCCTCCAGACATGATGCTGCCACCACCATGCTTCACTGTAGGGATGGTATTGGGCAGGTGATGAGCGGCGCCTGGTCTTCTCCAGACATGATGCTGCCACCACCGTGCTTCACTGTAGGGATAGTATTGGGCAGGTGATGAGCGGCGCCTGGTCTCCTCCAGACATGATGCTGCCACCACCATGCTTCACTGTAGGGATAGTATTGGGCAGGTGATGAGCGGCACCTGGTCTCCTCCAGACATGATGCTGCCACCACCATGCTTCACTGTAGGGATGGTATTGGGCAGGTGATGAGCGGCGCCTGGTCTCCCCCAGACATGATGCTGCCACCACCATGCTTCGCTGTAGGGATGGTATTGGGCAGGTGATGAGCGGCGCCTGGTCTCCTCCAGACATGATGCTGCCACCACCATGCTTCACTGTAGGGATGGTATTGGGCAGGTGATGAGCGGCGCCTGGTTTCCTCCAGACATGACGCTGCCACCACCATGCTTCACTGTAGGGATGGTATTGGGCAGGTGATGAGCGGCGCCTGGTTTCCTCCAGACATGACGCTGCCACCACCATGCTTCGCTGTAGGGATGGTATTGGGCAGGTGATGAGCGGCGCCTGGTCTCCCCCAGACATGATGCTGCCCCCACCATGCTTCACTGTAGGGATGGTATTGGGCAGGTGATGAGCGGCACCTGGTCTCCTCCAGACATGATACTGCCCCCACCATGCTTCACTGTAGGGATAGTATTGGGCAGGTGATGAGCGGCACCTGGTCTCCTCCAGACATGATGCTGCCACCACCATGCTTCACTGTAGGGATGGTATTGGGCAGGTGATGAGCGGCACCTGGTCTCCTCCAGACATGATGCTGCCACCACCATGCTTCACTGTAGGGATGGTATTGGGCAGGTGATGAGCGGCGCCTGGTCTCCCCCAGACATGATGCTGCCACCACCATGCTTCGCTGTAGGGATGGTATTGGGCAGGTGATGAGCGGCACCTGGTCTCCTCCAGACATGATGCTGCCACCACCATGCTTCACTGTAGGGATGGTATTGGGCAGGAGATGAGCGGCACCTGGTCTCCTCCAGACATGATGCTGCCACCACCATGCTTCACTGTAGGGATGGTATTGGGCAGGTGATGAGCGGCACCTGGTTTCCTCCAGACATGATGCTGCCCCCACCATGCTTCACTGTAGGGATGGTATTGGGCAGGTGATGAGCGGCGCCTGGTCTCCTCAAGACATGATGCTGCCACCACCATGCTTCGCTGTAGGGATAGTATTGGGCAGGTGATGAGCGGCGCCTGGTCTCCCCCAGACATGATGCTGCCACCACCATGCTTCGCTGTAGGGATGGTATTGGGCAGGAGATGAGCGGCGCCTGGTCTCCTCCAGACATGATGCTGCCACCACCATGCTTCACTGTAGGGATGGTATTGGGCAGGTGATGAGCGGCGCCTGGTCTTCTCCAGACATGATGCTGCCCCCACCATGCTTCACTGTAGGGATGGTATTGGGCAGGTGATGAGCGGCGCCTGGTCTTCTCCAGACATGATGCTGCCCCCACCATGCTTCACTGTAGGGATGGTATTGGGCAGGTGATGAGTGGCGCCTGGTCTCCTCCAGACATTATGCTGCCCCCACCATGCTTCACTGTAGGGATGGTATTGGGCAGGTGATGAGCGGCACCTGGTTTCCTCCAGACATGATGCTGCCCCCACCATGCTTCACTGTAGGGATGGTATTGGGCAGGTGATGAGCGGCGCCTGGTCTCCTCAAGACATGATGCTGCCACCACCATGCTTCACTGTAGAGATGGTATTGGGCAGATGATGAGCGGCACCTGGTCTCCTCCAGACATGATGCTGCCACCACCATGCTTCACTGTAGGGATGGTATTGGGCAGGTGATGAGCGGCGCCTGGTTTCCTCCAGACATGATGCTGCCCCCACCATGCTTCACTGTAGGGATGGTATTGGGCAGGTGATGAGCGGCGCCTGGTTTCCTCCAGACATGATGCTGCCCCCACCATGCTTCACTGTAGGGATGGTATTGGGCAGGTGATGAGCGGCGCCTGGTCTCCTCAAGACATGATGCTGCCACCACCATGCTTCACTGTAGGGATGGTATTGGGCAGGTGATGAGCGGCGCCTGGTCTCCTCCAGACATCTGCACACAGGATCTCTGGAGCTTGGCCAGAGGGGCCATTGGGTTCTTGGTCTCCTCTCTTACCATGGCCCTTCTACTTAGTTTAGGGGCGGCAGCTCTAGGAAGAGTCCTGGTTCTTCTTCCATATAAGAATTATGGAGACCTCTGTGCTCCTGGGAACTTTCAGTGCAGCAGAAATGTCTCTGCGCCCTTCTCCAGATCTGAGCCTCCGCACAATCCTGTCTCTGAGCTCTACAGGCAGTTCTCTCCTCCTTGTGGCTTGGTTTTTGCTCTGATGCATTGTCAGCTGTGAGATCTTATATAGACAGGGCGGTGTCTTCCCAAATCATGGTCAATACCTGAATTTACCGCAGGTGACTCCAATCAAGATGTAGAACATCTCAGAGATGATCCTGAGAAATGGAGGCCCCAGAGCAAAATGTCAAGTGTCAGAGCAAAGGGGCTGAAGACTTATGTCCCGAGTAAAGGGGCTGAAGACTTATGTCCCGAGTAAAGGGGCTGAAGACTTATGTCCCGAGTAAAGGGGCTGAAGACTTATGTCCCGAGTAAAGGGGCTGAAGACTTATGTCCATGCAGTTTTTGTCTTTCCTTCTGATTTCTCACTGATGGCACGAGGAGCGATAGAGCAGAATGTGCGGACAGTGGGGGGGGTGAGGACTTTCCGGATGCACTGTTTATAGGTTGTATAATGGTCGGACCGTCCTGGGACACGTCCAGACACCAGTGACTGGCAGCCATTAATCCCAGTGATGTTCCCTTCTACTGCCTTCTTGCAGACGGCTGCGGGGCTCTTCGGGGCGGTCATCCAGCTTTTGGAGGCGCCGCTGCTCTCCTCCGCTCAGTGAGGGCAGGTGTCAGCGCCCCCTGAGCCACACTTTCCAGGTCATGGGCCTATTATCCACATTCGGATGGCTGGCTGTAAGTGGACCCATCTGCGGTTTTCTGTTAACCCTTTCGGCTGCCGATCCCATAACATGAGACCTCCCAACAAGACGAGAACCCCGCACATTAACCCCTTCTCTTCATGAACAGTGACCATGATACCATCTAGTCATGTGCCTGAAGAAGAAACGGATTCCCAGAAACGCGGCGCCCATTATCTACAGTATATTCCCTTTATAAACCTTTCCCCAGTTTTATGGCAGCGTCCCCGGCAGTACAAGATGACGTCACACCCGGCAGTACACGATGACGTCACACCCGGCAGTACACGATGACGTCACACCCGGCAGTACACGATGACGTCACACCCGGCAGTACACGATGACGTCCCACCCGGCAGTACACGATGACGTCCCACCCGGCAGTACACGATGACGTCCCACCCGGCAGTACACGATGACGTCACACCCGGCAGTACACGATGACGTCACACCCGGCAGTACACGATGACGTCACACCCGGCAGTACACGACGACGTCACACCCGGCAGTACACGACGACGTCACACCCGGCAGTACACGACGACGTCACACCCGGCAGTACACGACGACGTCACACCCGGCAGTACACGACGACGTCACACCCGGCAGTACACGATGACGTCCCACCCGGCAGTACACGATGACGTCCCACCCGGCAGTACACGATGACGTCCCACCCGGCAGTACACGATGACGTCCCACCCGGCAGTAGACGATGACGTCCCACCCGGCAGTACACGATGACGTCCCACCCGGCAGTACACGACGACGTCACACCCGGCAGTACACGATGACGTCCCACCCGGCAGTACACGATGACGTCCCACCCGGCAGTACACGATGACGTCCCACCCGGCAGTACACGATGACGTCCCACCCGGCAGTACACGATGACGTCCCACCCGGCAGTACACGATGACGTCACACCCGGCAGTACACGACGACGTCACACCCGGCAGCACACGACCACGTCACACCCGGCAGCACACGACCACGTCACACCCGGCTCATACACTCACATACTGGGCGCCCTTCATCTCACCTGGCGTGATGACTACCACTCCTATCATCTGCCAGGCATTTCCACTTTGCTTCCCCTAAGACTCAAATCACCTTGTGTTTCACCTTCAGAAAACGAGGCCGATGTCCTCCAGCCTCCGGACCGCGCCATATGCCGTTATACGGTCCATCTGCTGCTTCCTCCCGGCGTCCATCATCAGCGCCCACCCTGCCAGGACCGGGGGCAGACGCCGAGTGACTACTCCCTGCACTATACGTCCGCAAGCAGATACACACAGCTGTGGAGCATGTGGCCCCCACAGACTGTGGCCTCTCTCATCAACACCCTCTCAGAGTGACACCACGGGCAGATAGAAAGCCAGTGTACGTGGCAGTCAGACCCCAGTATATAGGGGTGCAGACGTGGCTGTCAGACCCCAGTATATAGACGGTTGTATATAGCGGTACAGACGCGGCTGTCAGACCCCAGTATATAGACGGTTGTATATAGGGGTGCAGACGCGGCTGTCAGACCCCAGTATATAGACGGTTGTATATAGGGGTACAGATGTGGCGGTCAGACCCCAGTATATAGACGGTTGTATATAGGGGTACAGACGCGGCTGTCAGACCCCAGTATATAGACGGTTGTATATAGGGGTACAGACGCGGCTGTCAGACCCCAGTATATAGACGGTTGTATATAGCGGTGCAGACGTGGCGGTCAGACCCCAGTATATAGACGGTTGTATATAGCGGTGCAGACACGGCTGTCAGACCCCAGTATATAGACTGTTGTATATAGCGGTGCAGACGCGGCTGTCAGACCCCAGTATATAGACGGTTGTATATAGCGGTGCAGACGCGGCTGTCAGACCCCAGTATATAGACTGTTGTATATAGCGGTGCAGACGCGGCTGTCAGACCCCAGTATATAGACGGTTGTATATAGCGGTGCAGACGCGGCTGTCAGACCCCAGTATATAGCCGGTTGTATATAGCGGTGCAGACGCGGCTGTCAGACCCCAGTATATAGCCGGTTGTATATAGCGGTGCAGACGCGGCTGTCAGACCCCAGTATATAGACGGTTGTATATAGCGGTGCAGACGCGGCTGTCAGACCCCAGTATATAGACGGTTGTATATAGCGGTGCAGACGCGGCTGTCAGACCCCAGTATATAGACGGTTGTATATAGCGGTGCAGACGCGGCTGTCAGACCCCGGTATATAGACGGTTGTATATAGCGGTGCAGACGCGGCTGTCAGACCCCAGTATATAGACGGTTGTATATAGCGGTGCAGACGCGGCTGTCAGACCCCAGTATATAGCCGGTTGTATATAGCGGTGCAGACGCGGCTGTCAGACCCCAGTATATAGACGGTTGTATATAGCGGTGCAGACACGGCTGTCAGACCCCAGTATATAGCCGGTTGTATATAGCTGTGCAGACGCGGCTGTCAGACCCCAGTATATAGGGGTGCAGACGCGGCTGTCAGACCCCAGTATATAGACGGTTGTATATAGCTGTGCAGACGCGGCTGTCAGACCCCAGTATATAGGGGTGCAGACGCGGCTGTCAGACCCCAGTATATAGACGGTTGTATATAGCTGTGCAGACGCGGCTGTCAGACCCCAGTATATAGGGGTGCAGACGCGGCTGTCAGACCCCAGTATATAGCCAGTTGTATATAGCGGTGCAGACACGGCTGTCAGACCCCAGTATATAGACGGTTGTATATAGCGGTGCAGACGCGGCTGTCAGACCCCAGTATATAGCCAGTTGTATATAGCGGTGCAGACGCGGCTGTCAGACCCCAGTATATAGCCGGTTGTATATAGCGGTGCAGACGCGGCTGTCAGACCCCAGTATATAGACGGTTGTATATAGGGGTACAGACGCGGCTGTCAGACCCCAGTATATAGGGGTGCAGACGCGGCTGTCAGACCCCAGTATATGACGGTTGTATATAGGGGTGCAGACGCGGCTGTCAGACCCCAGTATATAGACGGTTGTATATAGCGGTGCAGACGCAGCTGTCAGACCCCAGTATATAGACTGTTGTATATAGGGGTGCAGACGCGGCTGTCAGACCCCAGTATATAGACGGTTGTATATAGCGGTGCAGACGCGGCTGTCAGACCCCAGTATATGACGGTTGTATATAGGGGTACAGACGCGGCTGTCAGACCCCAGTATATAGACGGTTGTATATAGGGGTGCAGACGCGGCTGTCAGACCCCAGTATATAGACGGTTGTATATAGCGGTGCAGACGCGGCTGTCAGACCCCAGTATATGACGGTTGTATATAGGGGTACAGACGCGGCTGTCAGACCCCAGTATATAGCCGGTTGTATATAGCGGTGCAGACGCGGCTGTCAGACCCCAGTATATAGCCAGTTGTATATAGCGGTGCAGACGCGGCTGTCAGACCCCAGTATATAGCCGGTTGTATATAGCGGTGCAGACGCGGCTGTCAGACCCCAGTATATAGACGGTTGTATATAGGGGTACAGACGCGGCTGTCAGACCCCAGTATATGACGGTTGTATATAGGGGTGCAGACGCGGCTGTCAGACCCCAGTATATAGACGGTTGTATATAGCGGTGCAGACGCAGCTGTCAGACCCCAGTATATAGACTGTTGTATATAGGGGTGCAGACGCGGCTGTCAGACCCCAGTATATACTGTAGACGGTTGTATATAGCGGTGCAGACGCGGCTGTCAGACCCCAGTATATGACGGTTGTATATAGGGGTACAGACGCGGCTGTCAGACCCCAGTATATAGCCGGTTGTATATAGCGGTGCAGACGCGGCTGTCAGACCCCAGTATATAGCCGGTTGTATATAGCGGTGCAGACGCGGCTGTCAGACCCCAGTATATAGACGGTTGTATATAGCGGTGCAGACGCAGCTGTCAGACCCCAGTATATAGACGGTTGTATATAGCGGTGCAGACGCGGCTGTCAGACCCCAGTATATAGACGGTTGTATATAGCGGTGCAGACGCGGCTGTCAGACCCCAGTATATACTGTAGACGGTTGTATATAGCGGTGCAGACGCGGCTGTCAGACCCCAGTATATAGCCGGTTGTATATAGCGGTGCAGACGCGGCTGTCAGACCCCAGTATATAGCCGGTTGTATATAGCGGTGCAGACGCGGCTGTCAGACCCCAGTATATAGACGGTTGTATATAGCGGTGCAGACGCAGCTGTCAGACCCCAGTATATAGACGGTTGTACATAGCGGTGCAGACGCGGCTGTCAGACCCCAGTATATAGACGGTTGTATATAGCGGTGCAGACGCGGCTGTCAGACCCCAATATATAGCCGGTTGTATATAGCGGTGCAGACGCGGCTGTCAGACCCCAGTATATAGACGGTTGTATATAGCGGTGCAGACGCGGCTGTCAGACCCCAGTATATAGACGGTTGTATATAGCGGTGCAGACGCGGCTGTCAGACCCCAGTATATACTGTAGACGGTTGTATATAGCGGTGCAGACGCGGCTGTCAGACCCCAGTATATAGCCGGTTGTATATAGCGGTGCAGACGCGGCTGTCAGACCCCAGTATATAGCCGGTTGTATATAGCGGTGCAGACGCGGCTGTCAGACCCCGGTATATAGACGGTTGTATATAGCGGTGCAGACACGGCTGTCAGACCCCGGTATATAGACGGTTGTATATAGCTGTGCAGACGCGGCTGTCAGACCCCAGTATATAGGGGTGCAGACGCGGCTGTCAGACCCCAGTATATAGACGGTTGTATATAGCTGTGCAGACGCGGCTGTCAGACCCCAGTATATAGGGGTGCAGACGCGGCTGTCAGACCCCAGTATATAGACGGTTGTATATAGCTGTGCAGACGCGGCTGTCAGACCCCAGTATATAGACGGTTGTATATAGCGGTGCAGACGCGGCTGTCAGACCCCAGTATATAGACGGTTGTATATAGGGGTGCAGACGCGGCTGTCAGACCCCAGTATATAGCCAGTTGTATATAGCGGTGCAGACACGGCTGTCAGACCCCAGTATATAGCCGGTTGTATATAGCGGTGCAGACGCGGCTGTCAGACCCCAGTATATAGACGGTTGTATATAGCGGTGCAGACGCGGCTGTCAGACCCCAGTATATAGACGGTTGTATATAGCGGTGCAGACGTGGCGGTCAGACCCCAGTATAGACGGTTGTATATAGCGGTGCAGACGCGGCTGTCAGACCCCAGTATATAGACTGTTGTATATAGGGGTGCAGACGCGGCTGTCAGACCCCAGTATATAGACTGTTGTATATAGCGGTGCAGACGCGGCTGTCAGACCCCAGTATATAGACGGTTGTATATAGCGGTGCAGACGCGGCTGTCAGACCCCAGTATATAGACGGTTGTATATAGCGGTGCAGACGCGGCTGTCAGACCCCAGTATAGACGGTTGTATATAGCGGTGCAGACGCGGCTGTCAGACCCCGGTATATAGCCGGTTGTATATAGGGGTGCAGACGCGGCTGTCAGACCCTGGCTCTATCACAGCAGTGATCTCTCACCTCTATCATGGCAGTGACCTCACAGCTCGTACTGACCCTGGCTCTATCACAGCAGTGACCTCACAGCTCGTACTGACCCTGGCTCTATCACAGCAGTGACCCCACAGCTCGTACTGACCCTGGCTCTATCACAGCAGTGACCTCACAGCTCGTACTGACCCTGGCTCTATCACAGCAGTGACCCCACAGCTCGTACTGACCCTGGCTCTATCACAGCAGTGACCCCACAGCTCGTACTGACCCTGGCTCTATCACAGCAGTGACCCCACAGCTCGTACTGACCCTGGCTCTATCATAGCAGTGACCTCACAGCTCGTACTGACCCTGGCTCTATCACAGCAGTGACCCCACAGCTCGTACTGACCCTGGCTCTATCACAGCAGTGACCTCAAAGCTTGTACTGACCCTGGCTCTATCACAGCAGTGACCTCACAGCTCGTACTGACCCTGGCTCTATCACAGCAGTGACCCCACAGCTCGTACTGACCCTGGCTCTATCACAGCAGTGACCCCACAGCTCGTACTGACCCTGGCTCTATCACAGCAGTGACCCCACAGCTCGTACTGACCCTGGCTCTATCACAGCAGTGACCCCACAGCTCGTACTGACCCTGGCTCTATCACAGCAGTGACCCCACAGCTCGTACTGACCCTGGCTCTATCACAGCAGTGACCTCACAGCTCGTACTGACCCTGGCTCTATCACAGCAGTGACCCCACAGCTCGTACTGACCCTGGCTCTATCACAGCAGTGACCCCTCACCTCTATCATAGCAGTGACCTCACAGCTCGTACTGACCCTGGCTCTATCACAGCAGTGACCCCACAGCTCGTACTGACCCTGGCTCTATCACAGCAGTGACCCCACAGCTTGTACTGACCCTGGCTCTATCACAGCAATGACCCCCGGCGCTAACCCCGATATTCGGGGTAATAAACATCCTGCGTGTGCGTATTGAGCCTCATTCACACAGTCAGTGCTCGGTCAGTGGAGGCTCCAGTCCTGGTTTTGGTTCAAAATCACTGATGGAAATCACTGACCAAACACTGATGTGTGACTGAGGGCTCACCGTGTGACGCTGGGGTCAGCGCCCTTTCTACTCCCCCCACCCAAGGCCATGATCCGGTTCCCACCCTACGCCTGTCTCTAAATATCCTGGCCAGGTGACTACTTAGGGGCCCCACTGGTATCTGGGGCCCGGGCAGCTGCCTCCGAACAACACCCCCGCCCAGGTACAACATGAGTGATCCACTAGATTCCTGTGATCTGTGTACATCTCCTGGATGCCCCCGTACCCCTATGACATAATCGATGACATCACAGAGTTCTGCAGCAGCTGCAATACAGACGGACGGACGTGCACTGACAACTGTGGGGCCGAATGGAGAAAGAGCCTGGCTCCGGTAGTCAGGGCCCAGTGAAGGGGTTAAGGTCAGCAGCAGAATCCTCGCCCGGCGTCCACAGGAAACGTCCTGGGCTTCAGACGAGGTCTGGGGCTGGAGATAGCGGCACCGGCCGCGTCATGGCGCAAATCTCATTGTGTCACATCCATGAATGACGAGAGAGCAGCTCGTGTGCGTCCAGGGCGCGGCCGCCTCACACTTATCTCGACACGCTGCAGATCTGTGAATGGGGGTCATCTGCCGTGTGCGATAAGGAGAGCACCACGGACAAGGAGGAAGCCTGAACGCCACGCACTACAGAGGGGCAAAGAACACACTCGCCACGGGCGGGGAAGCCTCCCACACTCGCCACGGGCGGGGAAGCCTCCCACACACACTTGCCACGGGCGGGGAAGCCTCACACACACACACTCGCCACGGGCGGGGAAGCCTCACACACACACACTCGCCACGGGCGGGGAAGCCTCACACACACACACACTCGCCACGGGCGAGGAAGCCTCCCACACACACACTCGCCACGTGCGGGGAAGCCTCCCACACACACACACTCGCCACGGGCGAGGAAGCCTCCCACACACACACTCGCCACGGGCGAGGAAGCCTCCCACACACACACTCGCCACGGGCGAGGAAGCCTCCCACACACACACTCGCCACGGGCGAGGAAGCCTCCCACACACACACACTCGCCACGGGCGAGGAAGCCTCCCACACACACACTCGCCACGGGCGAGGAAGCCTCACACACACACACACTCGCCACGGGCGAGGAAGCCTCACACACACACTCGCCACGGGCGAGGAAGCCTCACACACACACACTCGCCACGGGCGAGGAAGCCTCACACACACACACTCGCCACGGGCGAGGAAGCCTCACACACACACACTCGCCACGGGCGAGGAAGCCTCACACACACACACTCGCCACGGGCGAGGAAGCCTCACACACACACACACTCGCCACGGGCGAGGAAGCCTCACACACACACACACACTCGCCACGGGCGAGGAAGCCTCACACACACACTCGCCACGGGCGAGGAAGCCTCACACACACACACTCGCCACGGGCGAGGAAGCCTCACACACACACACTCGCCACGGGCGAGGAAGCCTCACACACACACACTCGCCACGGGCGAGGAAGCCTCACACACACACACTCGCCACGGGCGAGGAAGCCTCACACACACACTCGCCACGGGCGGGGAAGCCTCACACACACACACTCGCCACGGGCAGGGAAGCCTCACACACACACACTCGCCACGGGCGAGGAAGCCTCACACACACACACTCGCCACGGGCAAGGAAGCCTCACACACACACTCGCCACGGGCGAGGAAGCCTCACACACACACTCGCCACGGGCGGGGAAGCCTCACACACACACACTCGCCACGGGCGAGGAAGCCTCACACACACTCGCCACGGGCGGGGAAGCCTCACACACACTCGCCATAGGCGAGGACGCCTTGTGTTTTGGTCAGATGTGTCACAGAATGTTACTGTGTATCACTAGATGGAATTCTTGGACAGTAATCTACTTTATTGAGTTTTTAGCAGACAATCCTATACCGTGATTATTGGTGGACGCCCAACAGCCGCGCGTCACATAAACCCACAAAGAGAGAAGAAAGGAAACATATTTATTAGAAAGAGAACTTAGAACAGCAGAACAGGAAGGGGGGGGGCAATGGTGAACACAACGGACACGACGAAGACGGTGGACACAACGGACACAATGGAGACGGTGGACACAATGGAGACGGTGAACACGATGGACACGACGAAGACGGTGGACACGACGAAGACGGTGGACACAACGGACACAATGGAGACGGTGGACACAACGGACACGGTGAACACGATGGACACGGTGCACACGACGCACACGGCAGAGCGTGTAGCTATGAGGATCAGACTGTCAATGAGCGGCACTTCTCTTTGGCCCTCGCCATGCATTATGTGACTGAATGTCTATAGGTGCCGTTAATTCTTATAAGGGTCGTGCTTCCGCGTGCGGTGCTGTCCCCTCACCTGTCACCCCTCACCCATCTATATACCGTACTATAGACGCCACCAGGGAAATACCCCCCCAGAACCCGCGCCTCCCCGAGGCTCTTACCAGCATGCCGTCAGCACACTTCTCAGCCATGTTGACGGGAAGAGGTGTCACACGTGTCCTCGCCGCTGGATCGCGCTGGAGAAGGTCGCAGCCGTCTGATCTCACTCCCGGAAATCTCCGAGCTGGAAAAAGACAAACAGCAGATTTATTACGAAGAAAGGAAACGCTGAGAATAAATTTGGGAAAGGCAGGTAAATAAGTCCCTGAAAAAGGGGACGCCAGGTGACAAGACAGGACCGCAGTCCCATGTAAATCAGGCTTCATCACTGTACTAGAACTGTCCTAAAACTAAATTGTGTTTCCATTCATTGCCATTTCCAAGATCTCTGCTTACTGTTAGTGAACAGAAAGAATCCATGGCTGAGGGTTTGTTACAGTGTATCAGTGTAGACAGCCCAGTAACAGCACAAATCAGCACCTTGGAGTCCAAATTGTTTTGTGCACAGGGAATATCTACACTGAAACATTGTAACAAACCCTCAACTGTGTGAGCAACAGGACTAAGTCAGGGAAGGTATTTTTATGTTTTGCTCCATTCACTGACAACAAGCAGAGAGTCCATTAAAAAGCGGCAGAAGTTTTTTATTACAGAGCCACAAAGGAGCCTGCGCCAGCCCCCTGGAGTAACAGTGAACGGGCGTGTTCCCCAAGATGTGAATATGGGGGGTCTCTGCTGCTGACCCCCCTTCTGTGTGTGCAAGAATCAGAATGATCACCCCCATCCTCCTAACCCTTCAAAAAGATGATTATAATGTAGATTACGCTGTGACATCAGGTGCAATACTGAGATACCCTCCAGACCCCAGTATATCCCCGCAGCGCCTCCCGCAGATCCTACAGATCCCTGCAGCGCCTCCCGCAGATCCTACAGATCCCTGCAGCGCCTCCCGCAGATCCTACAGATCCCCGCAGCGCCTCCCGCAGATCCCCGAAGAGCCTCCCGCGGAGCCGCCCGCAGATCCCCGCAGCGCCTCCCGCAGATCCTACAGATCCCCGCAGCTCCTCCCGCAGATCCTCCAGATCCCCGCAGCTCCTCCAGATCCCCGCAGCGCCTCCCGCAGATCCCCGCAGCTCCTTCTATACATCTCCACCTACAGATCCCCATCTCTCTCAGGTCTGGACTTGTATCTGCACAAAATCTTGAGGAATGTCCCAAAGGGGAATAAAAAGTGAAAGAATCTGAAGAGGCTGCCCGAGGAGCTGCCATGGCAAACGTCTCCTGCACTCCGAATCCACATCAGCACACAGAGGCTGCGAGGCATCAGGACCAGGCGGGGGGGGGGGGGGGGGCATCAAACATCAGGATCAGGCTGGGGGGGGGGGACATCAAACATCAGGACCAGGCATCAAACATCAGGATCAGGCTGGGGGGGGGGGCCATCAAACATCAGGACCAGGCTGTGGGGGGGGGGGGGGGGCATCAAACATCAGGACCAGGCTGTGGGGGGGGGGGGGGCGGCCATCAAACATCAGGACCAGGCTGTGGGGGGGGGCATCAAACATCAGGACCAGGCTGTGTGGGGGGGGGCATCAAACATCAGGACCAGGCTGTGTGGGGGGGGGCATCAAACATCAGGACCAGGCTGTGTGGGGGGGGGCATCAAACATCAGGACCAGGCTGTGTGGGGGGGGGGGGGGGCATCAAACATCAGGACCAGGCTGTGTGGGGGGGGGCATCAAACATCAGGACCAGGCTGTGTGGGGGGGGGGGCATCAAACATCAGGACCAGGCTGTGTGGGGGGGGGGGGGGCATCAAACATCAGGACCAGGCTGTGTGTGGGGGGGGCATCAAACATCAGGACCAGGCTGTGGGGGGGGGCGGCCATCAAACATCAGGACCAGGCTGTGGGGGGGGGGGCGGCCATCAAACATCAGGACCAGGCTGTGGGGGGGGGGCGGCCATCAAACATCAGGACCAGGCTGTGGGGGGGGGCATCAAACATCAGGACCAGGCTGGGGGGGGGGGGGGGGATCAAACATCAGGACCAGGCTGTGGGGGGGGCATCAAACATCAGGACCAGGCTGGGGGGTAGGTATAAATTATCAGGAGACCTCCAGAGGTGCAGCACCTAGAGGGCAGTTGCAGCAGAAATGCGCTTCCTTGTCATTTGAAGGGGTCTCATGGTCGGAGCCAAGAGACACAAGGACCCTGGAGCTGCTGGACACACAGACTGCGGGAAAAGAACTGGACACAGATCAAGCACAACGACCGCCGCCGCCCGGGGCAGGAGGGATTATAGAAGAAGAAGAAGAAGAAAGTCCCTTTATTGTCCCTCAGGGGGGACATTTTGGCCTAAGAGCAGCAATCACATCCACAACAGGAGCAAAATAAGAGTAAAAAGAAATGAAACAGTAAAATACAAGAAAAACATAACACAGAATTTACTTCAAAAAACACTACTGGGTTTCTGGTACCAGTGGTGGTTATAAATCCTCCCCGCTGCTGGGAGGAGGACCTCCGATAGCGTTCCTTGGTGCAGTCACTGAAGGAGCCACCACGGAGTCCAAGAAGGTCTTTAGGAGGGTCCCCTCCACCTCAGTCTCCAGTCCAGGCTGTTGTCCAGGAACTCAGAAGAGTCCACCACCTCAATGTCCGTTCAGCAGAGCAGAGGGCCTGTGTCCGCGGAAATCCACCACCAGCTCCGTGGTTTTGGCCGCGTTGATCTGGAGCTGGTTCCGCTGACTCCAGTCCACAGAATCCAGTGTCCCCAGTCCGTACTCCGAGTCCTGAGAGTCATCAGAGAACTTCTGTAGGAGGCAGCCTGGGGAGTGGATGGAGAAGTCCGCCCGTACTGCCGATCAGCACAACCCTGAGACCTTCTGTCAGGTGGTCCAGCATCCAATGTGACCTGTGGTGGTCCACCTCTGCCATCTCCAGAAAGGACATTCCAGGACTGTGGGGGAGGGGGCATCGCCTGGAGAGGACGAGAGCCGCACCCCCCACTACAGTGAGGTAACACCACGCTCTGGGGCCCCACCTGCCATGGACCAAGTATAATACTGGTGTCTCATGTCGCAGAGGGGCTTCTTGGGCCCCTAGGACTCCAGGGCCCGGGAGCGAGTGCCGCCTCTACAGCCCGGGCATACTGACGTTTGTTAAAGGTGCGGTGCTCGGGAAAACGCTTCTCCGGCCTAGAATAAAAAGTTCTAGAACTTTCTAAAAGACAAAGTTTCAATCCCTCCCCACATTCAAGATCTCTGCTTCCTGTCAGTGAATAGGAGCTTTCATTGTTCACACCCATAGGCTGAAAACACATCTTCCTGCTTACAGAGCTCAGGGGTTGTGACAATGTGTGAGCGGAACTCATCCGCAACGCAAGTCTCTGTATCTGAAGGACCGCTCTAGATGCCGAACCAGCAGGGGGCGGCAGAGGGGGCCCCAGAGGAGGTGAGCAGAGGACGACTGGAGTCTGACGTCCACAATGAATCTTTTCTGCTGTCCGTGAATTGGTTTTCTAACGTCAGAAATGGAATTGCAGCTCTGGATGTGAATGGAGTATAAGACAGGATGCGACAGCAGAATCGTGAGTGCAGCTCTGTATGTGACTGGAGTATAAAACGTGACAGAACTCAGGATCAGTACAAGCAGTAAAGTAAAGCACACAGCCTGCGATATGCTGCAGCAGGATCCCACTCAGGCTGCGATATGCTGCAGCAGGATCCCAGTCAGGCTGCGATATGCTGCAGCAGGATCCCAGTCAGGCTGCAATATGCTGCAGAAATATCCCATGGGCAGATTTTGCTGCGGATTTTGGAGCCAAAGCCAGGAGTGGATTGTGAAGAAATGGCAGCTATAGAGGAAGACTTCATCCTGCAGGATCCAAAAACTGCCTGCGGTGTGCACAGCGCCAACGAGCCGCCCCAACAGCAGGACCTTCTGTAAAGTAACTGCAGGACCTTCTGTAAAGTAGCTGCAGGACCTTCTGTAAAGTAGCTGCAGGACCTTCTGTAAAGTAGCTGCAGGACCTTCTGTAAAGTAACTGCAGGACCTTCTGTAAAGTAACTGCAGGTCCTTCTGTAAAGTAACTGCAGGACCTTCTGTAAAGTAACTGCAGGACCTTCTGTAAAGTAACTGCAGGACCTTCTGTAAAGTAACTGCAGGACCTTCTGTAAAGTAGCTGCAGGACCTTCTGTAAAGTAGCTGCAGCCGCCGATGAGGAAATTCACTGCGAGAAAACCCAAAAATATCAACCTAACAAATCTGGGAAAAGGGAACAGGAACCAAAGCTCCGATGACAAAACAGTCACCAAGCTGGAATTGTCTGACCGTGATTATACCGCCGTCATAGTAAAGAGAGACTGCACTGACGAGGGGCCCGGAGGGTCCGAGTCATGAGGGGAGATTAGAAAAATGACATTTATTTAGTCTTGAGAAGAGACGTCTAAGGGGGAGATGATTAACCTGTACCAGTATATAAATGGGCCGTACAAAAAACCAGTGAAAAGCTGCTCCATGTAAAATGTGCTAAAAAAAACAAGAGGGCGCTGCCTCCGACTGGGGAGGAAAAAGCTTCTCTACTGTAAGAGCTGTGAATCTGTGGGATAGACACCTCCGGACGTGGTCACAGCAGGGACAGGGGACGGGTTTATACAAGGATTCTCTACTGTGAGAGCTGTGAATGTGTGGAATAGACACCTCAGGACGTGGTCACAGCAGGAACAGGGGACGGGTTTATACAAGGCTTCTTTACTGTGAGAGCTGTGAATCTGTGGAATAGACACCCCAGGAAGTGGTCACAGCAGGGACAGGGGACAGGTTTATACAAGGATTCTCTACTGTGAGAGCTGTGAATCTGTGGAATAGACACCACAGGACGTGGTCACAGCAGGAACAGGGGACGGGTTTATACAAGGCTTCTTTACTGTAAGAGCTGTGAATCTGTGGAGCAGTCACCTCCGGACGTGGTCACAGCAGGAACAGGGGACGGGTTTATACAAGGCTTCTTTACTGTAAGAGCTGTGAATCTGTGGAATAGACACCTCAGGACGTGGTCACAGCAGGAACAGGGGACAGGTTTATACAAGGCTTCTTTACTGTAAGAGCTGTGACTCTGTGGAGCAGTCACCTCCGGACGTGGTCACAGCAGGGACAGTGGACGGGTTATACAAGGATTCTCTACTGTAAGAGCTGTGACTCTGTGGAATAGTCACCTCCGGACGTGGTCACAGCAGGAACAGGGAACGGGTTTATACAAGGCTTCTTTACTGTAAGAGCTGTGAATCTGTGGAATAGACACCCCAGGACGTGGTCACAGCAGGGACAGGGGACAGGTTTATACAAGGATTCTCTACTGTGAGAGCTGTGAATCTGTGGAATAGACACCACAGGACGTGGTCACAGCAGGAACAGGGGACGGGTTTATACAAGGCTTCTTTACTGTAAGAGCTGTGAATCTGTGGAATAGACACCTCAGGACGTGGTCACAGCAGGGACAGTGGACAGGTTTATACAAGGCTTCTTTACTGTAAGAGCTGTGACTCTGTGGAATAGACACCACAGGGCGTGGTCACAGCAGGAACAGGGGACGGGTTTATACAAGGCTTCTTTACTGTAAGAGCTGTGAATCTGTGGAATAGACACCCCAGGACGTGGTCACAGCAGGGACAGGGGACAGGTTTATACAAGGCTTCTCTACTGTAAGAGCTGTGACTCTGTGGAGCAGTCACCTCCGTGGTCACAGCAGGGACAGTGGACGGGTTATACAAGGCTTCTTTACTGTAAGAGCTGTGACTCTGTGGAATAGACACCTCAGGACGTGGTCACAGCAGGGACAGGGGACGGGTTATACAAGGCTTCTTTACTGTGAGAGCTGTGACTCTGTGGAGCAGTCACCTCAGGACGTGGTCACAGCAGGGACAGTGGACGGGTTATACAAGGATTCTTTACTGTAAGAGCTGTGAATCTGTGAAGCAGTGTCCTCCGTGGTCACAGCAGGAACAGGGGACGGGTTATACAAGGCTTCTTTACTGTAAGAGCTGTGACTCTGTGGAATAGACACCTCAGGACGTGGTCACAGCAGGAACAGGGGACGGGTTTATACAAGGATTCTCTACTGTGAGAGCTGTGACTCTGTGGAGCAGTGTCCTCCGTGGTCACAGCAAGGACAGTGGACGGGTTTATACAAGGATTCTCTACTGTAAGAGCTGTGACTCTGTGGAGCAGTCACCTCCGGACGTGGTCACAGCAGGGACAGTGGACGGGTTATACAAGGCTTCTTTACTGTAAGAGCTGTGACTCTGTGGAATAGACACCTCAGGACGTGGTCACAGCAGGGACAGTGGACGGGTTATACAAGGCTTCTTTACTGTGAGAGCTGTGACTCTGTGGAGCAGTGTCCTCCGTGGTCACAGCAGGGACAGTGGACGGGTTATACAAGGATTCTTTACTGTAAGAGCTGTCACTCTGTGGAGCAGTGTCCTCCGTGGTCACAGCAGGGACAGTGGACGGGTTATACAAGGATTCTCTACTGTAAGAGCTGTGAATCTGTGAAGCAGTGTCCTCCGTGGTCACAGCAGGAACAGGGGACGGGTTATACAAGGCTTCTCTACTGTTAGAGCTGTGAATCTGTGGAGCAGTGTCCTCCGTGGTCACAGCAGGAACAGGGGACGGGTTATACAAGGCTTCTCTACTGTTAGAGCTGTGAATCTGTGGAGCAGTGTCCTCGGTGGTCACAGCAGGAACAGGGGACGGGTTATACAAGGCTTCTCTACTGTGAGAGCTGTGACTCTGTGGAATAGACACCTCAGGACGTGGTCACAGCAGGAACAGGGGACGGGTTATACAAGGCTTCTCTACTGTAAGAGCTGTGACTCTGTGGAGCAGTGTCCTCCGTGGTCACAGCAGGAACAGGGGACGGGTTATACAAGGATTCTCTACTGTAAGAGCGGTGACTCTGTGGAGCAGTGTCCTCCGTGGTCACAGCAGGGACAGTGGACGGGTTATACAAGGATTCTCTACTGTAAGAGCTGTGAATCTGTGGAGCAGTGTCCTCCGTGGTCACAGCAGGAACAGGGGACGGGTTATACAAGGATTCCTTACTGTAAGAGCTGTGACTCTGTGGAGCAGTGTCCGCCGTGGTCACAGCAGATACAGGGGACGGGTTATACAAGGATTCTCTACTGTAAGAGCTATGACTCTGTGGAGCAGTGTCCTCCGTGGTCACAGCAGGGACAGTGGACGGGTTATACAAGGATTCTCTACTGTAAGAGCGGTGACTCTGTGGAGCAGTGTCCTCCGTGGTCACAGCAGGAACAGGGGATGG
Organism: Bufo gargarizans; assembly: GCF_014858855.1. Taxonomy (NCBI): domain Eukaryota; kingdom Metazoa; phylum Chordata; class Amphibia; order Anura; family Bufonidae; genus Bufo; species Bufo gargarizans. Next base: position 10,106 of record NW_025334480.1, on the reverse strand, counting down.
TTTATACAAGGATTCTCTACTGTGAGAGCTGTGACTCTGTGGAGCAGTGTCCTCCGTGGTCACAGCAGGAACAGGGGACGGGTTATACAAGGATTCTCTACTGTGAGAGCTGTGAATCTGTGGAGCAGTGTCCTCCGTGGTCACAGCAGGAACAGTGGACGGGTTATACAAGGATTCTATACTGTAAGAGCTGTGACTCTGTAGAGCAGTGTCCGCCGTGGTCACAGCAGGGACAGTGGACGGGTTATACAAGGATTCTCTACTGTAAGAGCGGTGACTCTGTGGAGCAGTGTCCTCCGTGGTCACAGCAGGGACAGTGGACGGGTTATACAAGGATTCTCTACTGTAAAAGCTGTGAATCTGTGGAGCAGTGTCCTCCGTGGTCACAGCAGGAACAGTGGACGGGTTATACAAGGATTCCTTACTGTAAGAGCTGTGACTCTGTGGAGCAGTGTCCGCCGTGGTCACAGCAGATACAGGGGACGGGTTATACAAGGATTCTCTACTGTAAGAGCTATGACTCTGTGGAGCAGTGTCCTCCGTGGTCACAGCAGGGACAGTGGACGGGTTATACAAGGATTCTCTACTGTAAGAACGGTGACTCTGTGGAGCAGTGTCCTCCGTGGTCACAGCAGGAACAGGGGATGGTTTATACAAGGATTCTCTACTGTGAGAGCTGTGACTCTGTGGAGCAGTGTCCTCCGTGGTCACAGCAGGAACAGGGGACGGGTTATACAAGGATTCTCTACTGTGAGAGCTGTGAATCTGTGGAGCAGTGTCCTCCGTGGTCACAGCAGGAACAGTGGACGGGTTATACAAGGATTCTTTACTGTAAGAGCTGTGACTCTGTAGAGCAGTGTCCGCCGTGGTCACAGCAGGGACAGTGGACGGGTTATACAAGGATTCTCTACTGTAAGAGCGGTGACTCTGTGGAGCAGTGTCCGCCGTGGTCACAGCAGGGACAGTGGACGGGTTATACAAGGATTCTCTACTGTAAGAGCTGTGACTCTGTGGAGCAGTGTCCTCCGTGGTCACAGCAGGAACAGGGGACGGGTTATACAAGGATTCTTTACTGTAAGAGCTGTGACTCTGTGGAGCAGTGTCCTCCGTGGTCACAGCAGGAACAGGGGACGGTTTATACAAGGCTTCTCTACTGTAAGAGCGGTGACTCTGTGGAGCAGTGTCCGCCGTGGTCACAGCAGGGACAGTGGACGGGTTATACAAGGATTCTCTACTGTAAGAGCGGTGACTCTGTGGAGCAGTGTCTGCCGTGGTCACAGCAGGGACAGTGGACGGGTTATACAAGGCTTCTCTACTGTAAGAGCGGTGACTCTGTGGAGCAGTGTCCTCCGTGGTCACAGCAGGAACAGGGGACGGGTTAAAAAGGGTTTAGATCAATTCTTAAAAGTAAATGACATTAATGCTTCTGAAAACGTGTAGAAATCCGGGTCTCGCTCCCGTCTTTATTTCCACTGTAATAACGATGTGACTATAATATACGCCGCCGCGGTGTTTTATAACTTGTGCCCCTGAACGGCGTCCACACCCCACGTCTGCGCCGCTGACCCCAGTACTAACAATGTCCCGGTTGGCGGTGGCGACTTGCGCGATACCTGCCGATGGGATTCTGCAGTGAGGAATAAATATAAACTCTCGGTTCTGCAAGTTTGGGAACAAATTGTGTTTTTGCAGAGCGTTGCCATGGAAGCCACGATTCCTGCAGGACACAAAGCCCGAGCGATTCCCTCGCTGCAGTCAGCCCCCGCTCCGCCATTGTGTGAATGAGCCCTCATCGAGACGGCCCAATCTGCCGCACTTAACCATTTGTTTCCCAGGCACTGTATGCAGACCACATTGATGACTACACGCTTATCACGTGGCGGTTGATGACGTTTGTCCGCATATTTAGACTCTGCTCTGTCCGATCTCCGTAACTTGCTCGCCCCTTGACCAGAACCTGCGCCATTCTGCGGATCCAGCAAGATTGATCAGTAGTGATCAGTAAAAACGGAAGCCGTGACGTGAAGAAAAGCTGCCTACTGTGAGCCGGCGGCGTGCAGTGGTCGCACCGTACGCGCTGTGCATCATACGGAGTTGTGTTCTGCTGCTCGGCGGGTGTCGGACCCCGAGGTCCTGCCTCCGGTCTTCACATTTCTTTGTCATAGAAAACAGTGAAAAACGCGGCAAAGAGGAAATCGTCTCAGAACGCGACAACTTCCCCAAAATGGTAAAGTAGAAAGTGAAAACGAGAGCGGTCGCCCCGAGTCACCATGACGTGCAGGTGCCAGGCCGCGGTCACATGACGCATACGGCGGTAATCATGGAAGATCCCAGTATGTCGCCACATGGGAAAGCAGAGATGTAATTGGTCAATATTGCGGGCGGCTCGGGAGTCATCAGTAACGCTCCGGGGGTCACAGACCTCCACAAACAGCACCTGAAACCTCAGCCTCCTGGGCCCCCGGGATCTGAGCAGAGATCGCTCACCGTTTTCCGTCCATTTCCTGTGATTTCTCTTATTTAACGCTGCGGACGATCGATGGCACGGAGCCGCACTCTCAGCATGCGGCTCCGTGCTGCCCACACCCGTCATGTCACCGAGACGTTGCCCTCTAACAAGTACCCCCCAAATATGAAAAGCAAAATGTGCGCCAAATGAGCATACGGCGCCAGACACTATAAAGGGGTGCAAAAGACCAATGTAAAAGAAAAAACGGAAGGTGAAACAGAAGCCGCCGCATGTCCCCGACCTCCCCTGCCCCTCGCTCGTGAACCCAAGATATCCATCACGGTAAATACAGTCAGAAGCAAGCACCGCCACCTCCGCCTGGAAGATACAGCAGCGCATGACGGAAGCGCGGACAGCTGCCGAGCCACCGCCGAGGTTAACGGCTGAGCGGCTGATTAATTAGACCGTGGGATTTGCAGCTAATCAGAGGAGTCAGCGGATGCTTGGCGGGCAGCGCAGCTGCTTCCTCACATGCAACAGACATAACAAGACGATCCGGACGGATCAGCCCCCCCAAATACACAAACCCCTCAAACCACAGTGACAGGCGGCCAATCAGCTCTGAACCAGCTGGGCGCCAAATGCGGAAGGCCGGTCGCCAACCCCCAAATGCGGGAGGCCGGTCGCCAACCCCCAAATGCGGGAGGCCGGTCGCCAACCGCCAAATGCGGAAGGCCGGTCGCCAACCCCCAAATGCGGGAGGCCGGTCGCCAACCCCCAAATGCGGGAGGCCGGTCGCCAACCGCCAAATGCGGGAGGCCGGTCGCCAACCGCCAAATGCGGGAGGCCGGTCGCCAACCCCCAAATGCGGGAGGCCGGTCGCCAACCCCCAAATGCGGAAGGCCGGTCGCCAACCGCCAAATGCGGAAGGCCGGTCGCCAACCGCCAAATGCGGAAGGCCGGTCGCCAACCGCCAAATGCGGAAGGCCGGTCGCCAACCGCCAAATGCGGAAGGCCGGTCGCCAACCGCCAAATGCGGAAGGCCGGTCGCCAACCGCCAAATGCGGAAGGCCGGTCGCCAACCGCCAAATGCGGAAGGCCGGTCGCCAACCGCCAAATGCGGAAGGCCGGTCGCCAAGCCCTACATCAGGAAAGGCTATGAGGCTGCAGCATGAAGGGGCAGTGGCCCTGCTCCAATGTCCCCCGGAGCTGCAGATGGGACCTGGAGCGCAGCTGAAGGACGTCACTAAGTGCCACGGGCATTAAATCTCCTCAGCTGGGTCCTGCCCCCCACTGCGCCCACTCTGTGGAAACCACCAGATGCCGAGAAACCGATCACACAGAATAGACAAATATCACATGGAGGCGCCGACTGTCCCCCCAAATCTACTGCTGAGTGAAAGAAGGATTTGGTTTGTAGGGTTTCACCCCTCAGGAGCCTTGTACCCCAAGAAAGGGTTTGGGGGACAGCAGGGACTACACACATCCGCTCATATCTGGCCCCTGTCCTTGACTCCATGCTGAGGGTTCTACCTGCACTGACACATTGTAACATACCCTCAGCTGTGGGAGAGGTATTAGGTCAGGACAAGATTTCAGCCTCTGGATATAAACAAAAATGTTCCTGTTCACTGACAGCAAGCATAGATCCTGACAAGGGTGAAGAAATCCCAGAACTGTCCATTATATAAGGGCTCCTCACCAGGATATGCTCCGAAATAGTGTGGGCGATGGTTACCCTATACACTCACACGTGTACTGCCCAACCCCCACAGATATACACTACATACAAAATACACCTGCATACGTAGCATGATGTCATCCTGTAGTGTAATACAGTCGTGTCGTGCAGCGTGGTGTAGTCGTGCAGTGTAGTTGTGAGGTGCGGGGCAGTGCAATTGTGAGCTGCGGTGCAGTGTAGTGTAGTTGTGAGGTGCAGTGTAGTCGAGCGGTGCGCCGCAGTTTAGTGTAGTTGTCAGGTGCGGCGTGGCGTAGTTGTCAGCTGCGGCGTGGCGTAGTTGTCAGGTGCGGCGTGGCGTAGTTGTCAGGTGCGGCGTGGCGTAGTTGTCAGGTGCGGCGTGGCGTAGTTGTCAGGTGCGGCGTGGCGTAGTGTAGTTGGGAGGTGCAGTGTAGTGATGAGGTCCGGTGCAGTCGAGAGGAGAGGTGAGGTGCAGTGTAGTTGTGAGATGCAGTGTAGTGGTGCAGTCGGGAGGTGCGGTGCAGTCGGGAGGTGCGGTGCAGTCGGGAGGTGAGGTGCGGTGTAGTTGTGCGGTGCGGTGTAGTTGTGAGGTGGTGCAGTGTAGTTGTGCGGTGGTGCAGTGTAGTTGTGCGGTGGTGCAGTGTAGTTGTGCGGTGGTGCAGTGTAGTTGTGCGGTGGTGCAGTGTAGTTGTGCGGTGGTGCAGTGTAGTTGTGCGGTGGTGCAGTGTAGTTGTGCGGTGGTGCAGTGTAGTTGTGCGGTGGTGCAGTGTAGTTGTGCGGTGGTGCAGTGTAGTTGTGCGGTGGTGCAGTGTAGTTGTGCGGTGGTGCAGTGTAGTTGTGCGGTGGTGCAGTGTAGTTGTGCGGTGGTGCAGTGTAGTTGTGCGGTGGTGCAGTGTAGTTGTGCGGTGGTGCAGTGTAGTTGTGCGGTGGTGCTAGTTGTGAGGTGCAGTGTAGTGGGTGGTGCAGTGTAGTTGAGGTGCAGTGTAGTTGTAGTTGTGAGGTGCAGTGTAGTTGTGAGGTGCAGTGTAGTTGTGCGGTGCAGTGTAGTTGTGAGGTGCAGTGTAGTTGTGAGGTGCAGTGTAGTTGTGAGGTGCAGTGTAGTTGTGAGGTGCAGTGTAGTTGTGAGGTGCAGTGTAGTTGTAGTTGTGAGGTGCAGTGTAGTTGTAGTTGTGAGGTGCAGTGTAGTTGTGAGGTGCAGTGTAGTTGTGAGGTGCAGTGTAGTTGTGAGGTGGTGCGGCTCAGTGCAGTGTATGTCATCTTGTTGTGCGTACATCAGCTGCCACGTGTTGCACACTGCCTGTTGTGAGTGTCAGGCCCCGCCCCCTGCACATGGTATGCAAAGTAACACACAGACCAAACCCCCAGCACAGAGTAGAACACGGCACAGAGGCAAAGACCTAGAGCAGCCCTGAGAGACATCAGTGATCCTAACCCTCACAAACAAAGACCCCAAATAAAGGGGAGACCCCCCCCCCCCCCGACTGTGAGCACCAGACCCCGAACAAAGGGGAGACCCCCGACTGTGAGCACCAGACCACGAACACAGGGTAGACCCCCGACTGTGAGCACCAGACCCCAAATAAAAGGGAGACCCCCGACTGTGAGCACCAGACCCCCAAATAAAGTGGAGACCCCCGACTGTGCGCACCAGACCCCGAACAAGGGGAGACCCCCGACTGTGAGCACCAGACCCCGAACAAAGGGGAGACCCCCGACTGTGAGCACCAGACCCCCGAACAAAGGGGAGACCCCCGACTGTGAGCACCAGACCCCGAACATAGGGGAGACCCCCCGACTGTGAGCACCAGACCCCGAACATAGGGGAGACCCCCGACTGTGAGCACCAGACCCCGAACATAGGGGAGACCCCGCCTGTGAGCACCAGACCCGAACATAGGGGAGACCCCCGACGGTGAGCACCAGACCCCGAACATAGGGGAGACCCCCGACTGTGAGCACCAGACCCCGAACATAGGGGAGACCCCGACTGTGAGCACCAGACCCCGAACAAAGAGGAGACCCCCGACTGTGAGCACCAGACCCCAAATAAAGGGGAGACCCTCGACTGTGAGCACCAGACCCAAACAAAGGGAAGACCCCGACTTTTAGCACCAGAGACAAAATAGCAGACCTCCTGACAACTCCATATACCTCCACACCAACATTCTATATACCACCTGACTGACAGCACCATGTACCCCCCTACAGCACCATGTACCCCCCGACAGCTCCATGTACAACCCGACAGCACCATGTACAACCCGACAGCACCATGTACAACCCGACAGCACCATGTACAACCCGACAGCACCATGTACAACCCGACAGCACCATGTACAACCCGACAGCACCATGTACAACCCGACAGCACCATGTACAACCCGACAGCACCATGTACCCCCCGACAGCACCATGTACCCCCCGACAGCACCATGTACAACCCGACAGCACCATGTACCACCCGACAGCACCATGTACAACCCGACAGCTCCATGTACAACCCGACAGCACCATGTACCACCTGACAGCTCCATGTACAACCCGACAGCACCATGTACCACCTGACAGCTCCATGTACAACCCGACAGCTCCATGTACAACCCGACAGCTCCATGTACAACCCGACAGCTCCATGTACAACCCGACAGCACCATGTACCACCTGACAGCTCCATGTACAACCCGACAGCTCCATGTACAACCCGACAGCACCATGTACAACCAGACAGCACCATGTACCACCTGACAGCTCCATGTACAACCCGACAGCACCATGTACCACCTGACAGCTCCATGTACCACCTGACAGCTCCATGTACAACCCGACAGCACCATGTACCACCTGACAGCACCATGTACCACCTGACAGCTCCATGTACAACCCGACAGCACCATGTACCACCTCAATGATAAACGTGCAGGATAGAGAACGTGTCTATAGGGCCAGTACCGTATATCCCCCTGACAGTATTATTACTGCACGTGTGTACTGGGACCAGTGCCCTGCGGCATGCACACAGTGAATGAGATTCCTTACCATGCTGTGAGTGGCTCCTGGAAGCTGAGTGGTCTCCAGTGGCTTCGGGGGGCCCCTGGTCTGTAGCTCCTGCAGTCTGTGAGTGGCCCCTGGTCTGTAGCTCCTGCAGTCTGTGAGTGGCCCCTGGTCTGTAGCTCCTGCAGTCTGTGAGTGGCCCCTGGTCTGTAGCTCCTGCAGTCTGTGAGTGGCCCCTGGTCTGTAGCTCCTGCAGTCTGTGAGTGGCCCCTGGTCTGTAGCTCCGGCAGTCTGTGAGTGGCCCCTGGTCTGTAAGCTCCTGCTGATTCTGTGAGGGCCCTGGTCTGTAAGATCTGCTGTCTTGTGAGTGGCCCCTGGTCTGTAGCTCCTGCAGTCTGTGAGTGGCCCCCTGGTCTGTTAGCTCATGCTGTCTGTGAGTGGCCCCTGGTCTGTAGCTCCTGCTGTCTGTGAGTGGCCCCTGGTCTGTAGCTCCTGCTGTCTGTGAGTGGCCCCTGGTCTGTAGCTCCTGCTGTCTGTGAGTGGCCCCTGGTCTGTAGCTCCTGCTGTCTGTGAGTGGCCCCTGGTCTGTAGCTCCTGCTGTCTGTGAGTGGCCCCTGGTCTGTAGCTCCTGCTGTCTGTGAGTGGCCCCTGGTCTGTAGCTCCTGCAGTCTGTGAGTGGCCCCTGGTCTGTAGCTCCTGCTGTCTGTGAGTGGCCCCTGGTCTGTAGCTCCTGCTGTCTGTGAGTGGCCCCTGGTCTGTAGCTCCTGCAGTCTGTGAGTGGCCCCTGGTCTGTAGCTCCTGCAGTCTGTGAGTGGCCCCTGGTCTGTAGCTCCTGCAGTCTGTGAGTGGCCCCTGGTCTGTAGCTCCTGCTGTCTGTGAGTGGCCCCTGGTCTGTAGCTCCTGCTGTCTGTGAGTGGCCCCTGGTCTGTAGCTCCTGCAGTCTGTGAGTGGCCCCTGGTCTGTAGCTCCTGCAGTCTGTGAGTGGCCCCTGGTCTGTAGCTCCTGCAGTCTGTGAGTGGCCCCTGGTCTGTAGCTCCTGCTGTCTGTGAGTGGCCCCTGGTCTGTAGCTCCTGCTGTCTGTGAGTGGCCCCTGGTCTGTAGCTCCTGCTGTCTGTGAGTGGCCCCTGGTCTGTAGCTCCTGCTGTCTGTGAGTGGCCCCTGGTCTGTAGCTCCTGCTGTCTGTGAGTGGCCCCTGGTCTGTAGCTCCTGCTGTCTGTGAGTGGCCCCTGGTCTGTAGCTCCTGCTGTCTGTGAGTGGCCCCTGGTCTGTAGCTCCTGCAGTCTATGAGACTCCGGGGAGACGCTGCTCTCTCTAGAGTCCAACTGACATTGGGGGGGGGTTTCTTAAAGGCAAAGTTGCATCATTCTCGGCAGCTGTAGAGGGAGGGGAGGGGCCCGGCCCCTGCATCAGCTCCGCCTCCTGCTCACGGTGGAGATGACGCGCCGGTACCGGGCCGTTACTGGCTCAGCCGCCGCTGCCCGCGCCAGCTCTCGGTCACGTGACGCCGGATACATTGTAGCAGCCGCGCTCCATCCTTCATTCCTTGGGGTCTATTTATTGTTATGTATATTATGTCAGATTCTTCCACCAGCAGTTTTAGGGGAGGGGGGGCTCCTGTCCCAGGGGGGTCGGATGCACCAGAGGGGGCTTCCTCCTCACCTTGGTCCTGGAGACCCCTCACCTCTCACAGGTGGTCGGTCTGGTAGGTGCGGATTCTACAAAGTTCTGGATTTTTTCTGTAGGAATTATTATTATTATGGTGCAGATTTGGTTGTGGATTCTCCATTCAAAACGCAGTGGAGGCGATTTCCATTCCCATAGGGGAAGATGTGGTAGATTCCACCATATGTGAGTGCACTCCTCCCATCATCCACAGGGATCACTAGCTGCACCTCCCATCATCCCAATGCTTCTAGTGCCCCTCAGTGAGGGGCAGGGCCGGTGCAACCATATAGGCGAACTAGGCGTTTGCCTAGGGCACCGGCCTGCTGGGGGCGCCCTGGTGGGCTCCCCCTGACTGGGGCTGCAGCCCTGGGCGATCGGCTCTTGAGCCATCCCCAGCGCCGTTACAGGGGGGCCAGGAGGTGGAGGTCCTTCTTAAATATGGCAGAGCAGGCATCTGCTTACCCTGATGGCAGGTGCCTGCTCTGCCAGTAAATTACTGGAGGAGAGGCGGCAGGCGGCAAGGGAGGTTGTTCTAGCAGCTCCCCACTCCTCCCTCATGCGCCCTCTGTGATGCCAGAATATGATGTCATTCCGGCCCCGGCATACTAAATGGCGCACTGGAGGACTGAGGAGCTGCACCACACTGGGCCCCAGGGAGGTGAGTGTTTAAGTGTTTGACTGAGTGAGTGTCTGCCTGTGTATTTATGTGAGTGAGTGTATGTATGTCTGTCTTTCTGTCAGTAAATGTATGTGTGTCTGTCATTGAGTGTCTGTGGTGTGTGTGTGTGTGTGTGTGTGTGTCTGTGTGTGTGTGTGTGTGTCTGTGTGTGTGTGTGTCTGTGTGTGTGTGTGTGTGTGTCTGTCTGTGTGTGTGTGTCTGTGTGGATGTCTGTCGGTCAGTAAGTGTCTGTGTGTTTGTCAGTGAGTATGTGCATGTTTGTCTGGCAGTGAGTGTCTGTCAGTAAGTTTCTGTGTGTGTGTTTTTCAGTGGGTAGGTGTGTGTCTGTCTGTCAGTGAGTTTCTGTGTACGTCATTCAGTGAGTGTCTGAGTGCGTGTGTGTCTGTCAGTGAGTTTCTGTGTACATCATTGAGTGTGTGTCTGTCTGTCAGTGTGTGTGTCTGTCAGTGAGTGAGTGACATGAGGGGGCGGTAAAATGGATCTTTGCCTAGGGCGGCAAAAATCCTTGCACCGGCCCTGGTGAGGGGAGGGTGGTCAGTGACCTTCCATGGGATGGTGGATGAGCGCAGACAGAAGTGGACGGGTGAGTTTATGCAGTTTACAGTCAGAGGGCGTCATGTAAA